>NW_027102795.1:12500-37500 GCF_036373705.1 Amia ocellicauda | reverse complement strand
GGCGGGCAGCATACATACACCCCGGTCGGGAACCACAGGGAGGTGAGGTCAGAGCCCGTGAAACCCCGAAAGACAGACCCTTAAAGGCCCGCAAGCCCTTGGGGTGAACGTCTGGGGCGGGCAGCATACACACTCTCCACGGCGGGCCGCGAAGACTTAGCGGGCGCAGCCGCCGGAGCGGGCCGCCGACGAGGCCTGAAACGCGGGGTGCGGCCGGGACCGTTCCCCCCCTTGCATTTCGCTGGATGATCAGACAGTCGCAAAGAACCGTCTGAAAATCCCGGGCCAAGTCCAGAAAGTGTCCGTAAAAGAGCTAGCGGGGCCCAGCCACTTTCCTCCAGCAAGTGCCCTTAGCTCAGTTTTGACCTCTCTCATTGCACTAAGTGTCTTCAAAAACCCAGTTCCTGTATTTCCCCCGGCACCGTAGAGAAATGCTGACAGCCTGGAACACTGTGGCGGCTGCACACGGCACTCCCATGCCCGCCGCGAGCAGCCTAGCCCCGCCTCAGACCCGCGAGAACCGCCCATCGGCACACGGCCCGCTGTGCGCCCGAGCCGTTTGGTGTAAAAACTGTCCAAAAGTGGTTTCGACCACTTAGGAACATCGTAGAGACTCGAAATAAAAAGGATTTTGTTGGAAAAGCGATTCTGAGGAAGGCTGTGTTAAAATTAATTTCGGGAAATGTCGTTTACCCCCCCCCAAATGGCTCCGAAGTACCCCCCCCCCACCCCCCCCCTAAAAAACCGTGTTCCGGGGGTTTTTCGAGAAAACAAACACACGGGGTATATAGAGGGGACTGAGACGAATCGAATGACGTGCTTTGCAAAGAAATCGGGGGCTCACAGCCCCCCCAGGAGAGGTTCAAAAGTCGGAGGACTGGTCACCTAACTCCCATTGAAGTCAATGGGGGAAAAATGAAAACTGTCAAAAAGGCTTAAAATGGTTCAAAAACCCACTGGGGCAGTAGATAATCATCCTATTTGAATTTTAAAAGTCTTAGTTTGGCGAAAAAATACCTTTTAATAATTGTTTTAGGGGTCAGAAAAATCAGCTCCGGCTGCCTGGTCACCTAGGGGAGATAGAAAATTTTTCTAAGTTTTTCACTCGGCCGCCTGGTCCCCTAACTCGAAAATTTTAAAGTGCTCCCATCGGTCCCGGGATAGGGTGGCTGATAGCTGGGAGCCCCCTGAGCACTGCCCCGGTGTTAGTTTTCGGAGAAATGCCCCCGTTGATTTGTTATGATTTTTTTTCCGCCGGCCGCCTGGTCGCCCTAATGCAAAGTCAATGGGAGTGAGGAGATAGAAAATTTTTCAAAGTTTTTCACTCGGCCGCCTGGTCCCCTGACTCGAAAATTTTAAAGTGCTCCCATCGGTCCCGGGATAGGGTGGCTGATAGCTGGGAGCCCCCTGAGCACAGCCCCGGTGTTAGTTTTCGGAGAAATGCCCCCGTTGATTTGTTATGATTTTTTTTCCGCCGGCCGCCTGGTCGCCCTAATGTAAAGTCAATGGGAGTGAGGAGATAGAACATTTTTCAAAGTTTTTCACCCGGCCCCAAACGGCTCCAAAACACACTGGGGCTGTGGCTGGGACTCTCACCAGGACTGCCCCCTACTTTATTTCTGGATTAAAAAGCATTCTATATTAATTTTTCGATTTTTGGGACCCGGGACGCCTGGTCACCTAACTCCCCTTCTATCCCTATGGGGGGGGGACGGGGACATCGAAAACGCTCCCATCGCCGCCGAGGCACGCTGCGGGGACTCTCCCTACCATCGCCCCATGCTTCCTTTGAAGAATATATGACGTTTTTCAATTTTCACCGACATTTGAAAATCAAAACTTCAGAACATTTCATAGTTATTCTCAATGGGTTGTCTAGGGGCACACATCTCTAAACTGGGGGAAATGCTCAAAATGATTAAAAAGAAAAACAATGCCCCCAGACCCGGGGGGCTGATAGCTGGGAGCCCCCTGAGCACAGCCCCGGTGTTAGTTTTCGGAGAAATGCCCCCGTTGATTTGTTATGATTTTTTTTCCGCCGGCCGCCTGGTCGCCCTAATGTAAAGTCAATGGGAGTGAGGAGATAGAATATTTTTCAAAGTTTTTCACTCGGCCGTCTGGTCCCCTGACTCGAAAATTTTAAAGTGCTCCCATCGGTCCCGGGATAGGGTGGCTGATAGCTGGGAGCCCCCTGAGCACAGCCCCGGTGTTAGTTTTCGGAGAAATGCCCCCGTTGATTTGTTATGATTTTTTTTCCGCCGGCCGCCTGGTCGCCCTAATGTAAAGTCAATGGGAGTGAGGAGATAGAATATTTTTCAAAGTTTTTCACTCGGCCGTCTGGTCCCCTGACTCGAAAATTTTAAAGTGCTCCCATCGGTCCCGGGATAGGGTGGCTGATAGCTGGGAGCCCCCTGAGCACAGCCCCGGTGTTAGTTTTCGGAGAAATGCCCCCGTTGATTTGTTATGATTTTTTTTCCGCCGGCCGCCTGGTCGCCCTAATGTAAAGTCAATGGGAGTGAGGAGATAGAATATTTTTCAAAGTTTTTCACTCGGCCGTCTGGTCCCCTGACTCGAAAATTTTAAAGTGCTCCCATCGGTCCCAGACCCGGGTGGCCACGAGGTGGGACCCCCCTGAGCACTGCCCCGGTGTTAGTTTTCGGAGAAATGCCCCCGTTGATTTGTTATGATTTTTTTTCCGCCGGCCGCCTGGTCGCCCTAATGTAAAGTCAATGGGAGTGAGGAGATAGAATATTTTTCAAAGTTTTTCACTCGGCCGTCTGGTCCCCTGACTCGAAAATTTTAAAGTGCTCCCATCGGTCCCAGACCCGGGTGGCCACGAGGTGGGACCCCCCTGAGCACTGCCCCGGTGTTAGTTTTCGGAGAAATGCCCCCGTTGATTTGTTATGATCCGTAGTTGCCGGCCGGCCGCCCGGCATTGCTCTATCGGATGGAGCGTGGGCTGGCTATGGGAGATTTAGCGATTTTCGGAACCGGCCCCGATCGCCCCCCAAACCGGGTGGCCACGAGGTGGGACCCCCCTGAGCACTGCCCCGGTGTTAGTTTTCGGAGAAATGCCCCCGTTGATTTGTTATGATCCGTAGTTGCCGGCCGGCCGCCCGGCATTGCTCTATCGGATGGAGCGTGGGCTGGCTATGGGAGATTTAGCGATTTTCGGAACCGGCCCCGATCGCCCCCCAAACCGGGTGGCCACGAGGTGGGACCCCCCTGAGCACTGCCCCGGTGTTAGTTTTCCGAGAAATGCCCCCGTTGATTTGTTATGATCCGTAGTTGCCGGCCGGCCGCCCGGCAGTGCTCTATCGGATGGAGCGTGGGCTGGCTATGGGAGATTTAGCGATTTTCGGAACCGGCCCCGATCGCCCCCCAAACCGGGTGGCCACGAGGTGGGACCCCCCTGAGCACTGCCCCGGTGTTAGTTTTCCGAGAAATGCCCCCGTTGATTTGTTATGATCCGTAGTTGCCGGCCGGCCGCCCGGCAGTGCTCTATCGGATGGAGCGTGGGCTGGCTATGGGAGATTTAGCGATTTTCGGAACCGGCCCCGATCGCCCCCCAAACCGGGTGGCCACGAGGTGGGACCCCCCTGAGCACTGCCCCGGTGTTAGTTTTCGGAGAAATGCCCCCGTTGATTTGTTATGATCCGTAGTTGCCGGCCGGCCGCCCGGCAGTGCTCTATCGGATGGAGCGTGGGCTGGCTATGGGAGATTTAGCGATTTTCGGAACCGGCCCCGATCGCCCCCCAAACCGGGTGGCCACGAGGTGGGACCCCCCTGAGCACTGCCCCGGTGTTAGTTTTCGGAGAAATGCCCCCGTTGATTTGTTATGATCCGTAGTTGCCGGCCGGCCGCCCGGCAGTGCTCTATCGGATGGAGCGTGGGCTGGCTATGGGAGATTTAGCGATTTTCGGAACCGGCCCCGATCGCCCCCCAAACCGGGTGGCCACGAGGTGGGACCCCCCTGAGCACTGCCCCGGTGTTAGTTTTCCGAGAAATGCCCCCGTTGATTTGTTATGATCCGTAGTTGCCGGCCGGCCGCCCGGCAGTGCTCTATCGGATGGAGCGTGGGCTGGCTATGGGAGATTTAGCGATTTTCGGAACCGGCCCCGATCGCCCCCCAAACCGGGTGGCCACGAGGTGGGACCCCCCTGAGCACTGCCCCGGTGTTAGTTTTCCGAGAAATGCCCCCGTTGATTTGTTATGATCCGTAGTTGCCGGCCGGCCGCCCGGCAGTGCTCTATCGGATGGAGCGTGGGCTGGCTATGGGAGATTTAGCGATTTTCGGAACCGGCCCCGATCGCCCCCCAAACCGGGTGGCCACGAGGTGGGACCCCCCTGAGCACTGCCCCGGTGTTAGTTTTCCGAGAAATGCCCCCGTTGATTTGTTATGATCCGTAGTTGCCGGCCGGCCGCCCGGCAGTGCTCTATCGGATGGAGCGTGGGCTGGCTATGGGAGATTTAGCGATTTTCGGAACCGGCCCCGATCGCCCCCCAAACCGGGTGGCCACGAGGTGGGACCCCCCTGAGCACTGCCCCGGTGTTAGTTTTCGGAGAAATGCCCCCGTTGATTTGTTATGATCCGTAGTTGCCGGCCGGCCGCCCGGCAGTGCTCTATCGGATGGAGCGTGGGCTGGCTATGGGAGATTTAGCGATTTTCGGAACCGGCCCCGATCGCCCCCCAAACCGGGTGGCCACGAGGTGGGACCCCCCTGAGCACTGCCCCGGTGTTAGTTTTCGGAGAAATGCCCCCGTTGATTTGTTATGATCCGTAGTTGCCGGCCGGCCGCCCGGCATTGCTCTATCGGATGGAGCGTGGGCTGGCTATGGGAGATTTAGCGATTTTCGGAACCGGCCCCGATCGCCCCCCAAACCGGGTGGCCACGAGGTGGGACCCCCCTGAGCACTGCCCCGGTGTTAGTTTTCGGAGAAATGCCCCCGTTGATTTGTTACGATTATTTTTCGCCCAGGCGATGTGCCTTTTCATTTTGTTTTGCACTTTCCTTCATTCCTTGGTGCATGCTACCATCTAACGGACACATTTCGGTACTGCAGTTTGAAAGTAATTTCCCCGTCTAGGGATCTCTCTCTCGTCTAGGGACACTGCTGTACACACACACACACACACACACACACACACACACACACACACACACACACACACACACACACAGTGAGAGAGAGGGAGAGATAGAGAGAGAGAGAGGTGGAGAGGGAGAGAGAGGTGGAGATAGAGAGATGGAGATAGAGATGGAGATAGAGAGAGATGGAGATAGAGAGAGAGATGGAGATGGAGAGAGAGATGGTGATAGAGAGATAGAGATAGAGAGAGAGATGGTGATAGAGAGAGAGATGGTGATAGAGAGATGGAGATAGAGAGAGAGATGGTGATAGAGAGAGAGTCGTCACACTCTGGAACAAACTCCCCAGAAGCTGAAAGTTGGGGAACATTATGATGATCTTTATTTCTTGGCAGATAATAAATGATGATCTTACAGAGGGCGACTTACAACACCAGTGCAAACATACAGCGAAGGACAAGGCATCAATCGCGACAGAATCCCTTGAGTTAAAGCAGCAGATTCAGAATAACACACGTCAAAACAGACTGGAGACTAAAACGAGCACGAAAGGTGTCGAATATGTGGCCTCCTCTCGCTTGTAAACTCTCTCGTGTTCCTGTCGATGGGGTCGGCGGCTCGGGGCAGCGGCCTAGCAGCAGCAGGCAGGCCACCCGGCTGCCTGGGGCTGACCTCCGGGGCAGGCAGGCAGGCTGACCTCCAGGGCAGGCAGGCAGGCAGGCAGGCAGACCTCCAGGGCTAACAGGCTGACCTCCAGGGCTGGCAGGCTGACCTCCAGGGCTGGAAGGCAGGATGGCAGACCTCCAGGGCAGGCAGGCAGGCAGGCAGGCAGGCAGGCAGACCTCCAGGGCTGGCAGGGAGACCTCCAGGGCTGGCAGGCAGGCAGGCAGGGCTGTGTGGCTGGGGAGGGCAGGCTGGCAGGCAGGTAGGCCGTGCTGCTGCCAGGGCTGGAAGGCTGACCTCCAGGGCAGGCAGGCAGGCAGACCTCCAGGGCAGGCAGGCAGGTAGGCCGTGCTGCTGCCAGGGCTGGCAGGCTGACCTCCAGGGCAGGCAGGCAGGCAGGCAGACCTCCAGGGCTGGCAGGCTGACCTCCAGGGCAGGCAGGCAGGCAGGCAGGCAGACCTCCAGGGCTAACAGGCTGACCTCCAGGGCTGGCAGGCTGACCTCCAGGGCTGGAAGGCAGGATGGCAGACCTCCAGGGCAGGCAGGCAGGCAGGCAGGCAGGCAGGCAGACCTCCAGGGCTGGCAGGGAGACCTCCAGGGCTGGCAGGCAGGCAGGCAGGGCTGTGTGGCTGGGGAGGGCAGGCTGGCAGGCAGGTAGGCCGTGCTGCTGCCAGGGCTGGAAGGCTGACCTCCAGGGCAGGCAGGCAGGCAGACCTCCAGGGCAGGCAGGCAGGTAGGCCGTGCTGCTGCCAGGGCTGGCAGGCTGACCTCCAGGGCAGGCAGGCAGGCAGGCAGACCTCCAGGGCTGGCAGGCTGACCTCCAGGGCAGGCAGGCAGGCAGGCAGGCAGACCTCCAGGGCTAACAGGCTGACCTCCAGGGCTGGCAGGCTGACCTCCAGGGCTGGAAGGCAGGATGGCAGACCTCCAGGGCAGGCAGGCAGGCAGGCAGGCAGGCAGGCAGACCTCCAGGGCTGGCAGGGAGACCTCCAGGGCTGGCAGGCAGGCAGGCAGGGCTGTGTGGCTGGGGAGGGCAGGCTGGCAGGCAGGTAGGCCGTGCTGCTGCCAGGGCTGGAAGGCTGACCTCCAGGGCAGGCAGGCAGGCAGACCTCGAGGGCAGGCAGGCAGGTAGGCCGTGCTGCTACCAGGGCAGGCAGGCAGACCTCCAGGGCTAACAGGCTGACCTCCAGGGCAGGCAGTGCTGCTACCAGGGCTGGATAGCAGACCTCCAGGGCTGGATAGCAGACCTCCAGGGCTAACAGGCAGACCTCCAGGGCTGGCAGGCAGGCAGGCAGACCTCCAGGGCAGGCAGTGCTGCTACCAGGGCTGGATAGCAGACCTCCAGGGCAGGCAGTGCTGCTACCAGGGCAGGCAGTGCTGCTGCCAGGGCTGGATGGCAGGCAGGCAGACCTCCAGGGCTAACAGGCTGACCTCCAGGGCAGGCAGGCAGACCTCCAGGGCTAACAGGCTGACCTCCAGGGCAGGCAGTGCTGCTACCAGGGCAGGCAGGCTGTCCTCCAGGGCTGGATAGCAGACCTCCAGGGCAGGCAGTGCTGCCACCAGGGCAGGCAGGCTGTCCTCCAGGGCTGGATAGCAGACCTCCAGGGCAGGCAGTGCTGCTACCAGGGCAGGCAGGCTGTCCTCCAGGGCTGGATAGCAGACCTCCAGGGCAGGCAGTGCTGCTACCAGGGCAGGCAGTGCTGCTGCCAGGGCTGGATGGCAGGCAGGCAGACCTCCAGGGCTGGATAGCAGACCTCCAGGGCTAACAGGCTGACCTCCAGGGCTGGCAGGCTGACCTCCAGGGCTGGAAGGCAGGATGGCAGACCTCCAGGGCAGGCAGGCAGGCAGGCAGGCAGGCAGGCAGACCTCCAGGGCTGGCAGGGAGACCTCCAGGGCTGGCAGGCAGGCAGGCAGGGCTGTGTGGCTGGGGAGGGCAGGCTGGCAGGCAGGTAGGCCGTGCTGCTGCCAGGGCTGGAAGGCTGACCTCCAGGGCAGGCAGGCAGGCAGACCTCGAGGGCAGGCAGGCAGGTAGGCCGTGCTGCTACCAGGGCAGGCAGGCAGACCTCCAGGGCTAACAGGCTGACCTCCAGGGCAGGCAGTGCTGCTACCAGGGCTGGATAGCAGACCTCCAGGGCTGGATAGCAGACCTCCAGGGCTAACAGGCAGACCTCCAGGGCTGGCAGGCAGGCAGGCAGACCTCCAGGGCAGGCAGTGCTGCTACCAGGGCTGGATAGCAGACCTCCAGGGCAGGCAGTGCTGCTACCAGGGCAGGCAGTGCTGCTGCCAGGGCTGGATGGCAGGCAGGCAGACCTCCAGGGCTAACAGGCTGACCTCCAGGGCAGGCAGGCAGACCTCCAGGGCTAACAGGCTGACCTCCAGGGCAGGCAGTGCTGCTACCAGGGCAGGCAGGCTGTCCTCCAGGGCTGGATAGCAGACCTCCAGGGCAGGCAGTGCTGCCACCAGGGCAGGCAGGCTGTCCTCCAGGGCTAACAGGCAGACCTCCAGGGCTAACAGGCAGACCTCCAGGGCAGGCAGGCAGACCTCCAGGGCAGGCAGTGCTGCTACCAGGGCTGGATAGCAGACCTCCAGGGCTAACAGGCAGACCTCCAGGGCTGGCAGTGCTGCTACCAGGGCTGGATAGCAGACCTCCAGGGCTGGATAGCAGACCTCCAGGGCTAACAGGCAGACCTCCAGGGCAGGCAGGCAGACCTCCAGGGCTGGATAGCTGACCTCCAGGGCTGGATAGCAGACCTCCAGGGCTAACAGGCTGACCTCCAGGGCTAACAGGCAGACCTCCAGGGCAGGCAGGCAGACCTCCAGGGCAGGCAGTGCTGCTACCAGGGCTGGATAGCAGACCTCCAGGGCTAACAGGCAGACCTCCAGGGCTGGAAGGCAGGCAGTGCTGCTACCAGGGCAGGCAGGCTGTCCTCCAGGGCTGGAAGGCAGACCTCCAGGGCAGGCAGGCAGACCTCCAGGGCAGGCAGTGCTGCTACCAGGGCTGGATAGCAGACCTCCAGGGCTGGATAGCAGACCTCCAGGGCTAACAGGCAGACCTCCAGGGCTGGCAGGCTGACCTCCAGGGCAGGCAGGCAGGCAGGCAGACCTCCAGGGCTGGATAGCTGACCTCCAGGGCTGGATAGCAGACCTCCAGGGCTAACAGGCTGACCTCCAGGGCTAACAGGCAGACCTCCAGGGCAGGCAGGCAGACCTCCAGGGCAGGCAGTGCTGCTACCAGGGCTGGATAGCAGACCTCCAGGGCTAACAGGCAGACCTCCAGGGCTGGAAGGCAGGCAGTGCTGCTACCAGGGCAGGCAGGCTGTCCTCCAGGGCTGGAAGGCAGACCTCCAGGGCAGGCAGGCAGACCTCCAGGGCAGGCAGTGCTGCTACCAGGGCTGGATAGCAGACCTCCAGGGCTGGAAGGCAGGCAGGCAGACCTCCAGGGCAGGCAGTGCTGCTACCAGGGCTGGATAGCAGACCTCCAGGGCTGGAAGGCAGACCTCCAGGGCAGGCAGGCAGACCTCCAGGGCAGGCAGTGCTGCTACCAGGGCTGGATAGCAGACCTCCAGGGCTGGAAGGCAGGCAGGCAGACCTCCAGGGCAGGCAGTGCTGCTACCAGGGCTGGATAGCAGACCTCCAGGGCTAACAGGCAGACCTCCAGGGCAGGCAGTGCTGCTACCAGGGCTGGATAGCAGACCTCCAGGGCTAACAGGCAGACCTCCAGGGCTGGAAGGCAGGCAGTGCTGCTACCAGGGCAGGCAGGCTGTCCTCCAGGGCTGGAAGGCAGACCTCCAGGGCAGGCAGGCAGACCTCCAGGGCAGGCAGTGCTGCTACCAGGGCTGGATAGCAGACCTCCAGGGCTGGAAGGCAGGCAGGCAGACCTCCAGGGCAGGCAGTGCTGCTACCAGGGCTGGATAGCAGACCTCCAGGGCTAACAGGCAGACCTCCAGGGCTGGCAGTGCTGCTACCAGGGCTGGATAGCAGACCTCCAGGGCTGGATAGCAGACCTCCAGGGCTAACAGGCAGACCTCCAGGGCTGGCAGGCTGACCTCCAGGGCAGGCAGGCAGGCAGGCAGACCTCCAGGGCTGGATAGCTGACCTCCAGGGCTGGAAGGCAGACCTCCAGGGCTGGCAGGCTGACCTCCAGGGCAGGCAGGCCGGGCCCCCGGTGCTGCATCTCGGCCGCTGCCTGGGGCGGACCGGCCCGGGTGCCCTTGCGCTTTTTCGACACCAGGGGGCAGTTGGGTGCCATTCCGTCCCTCGTGTGGCGAAATGGCGGTACTGCACCTCCGCCTTTTTGCTGGAGAAAGTCCGCAGTCGGGACAATGCGCCACACGGTCCGTCGGCAGGAGGCCCGGGCCCGGGCACAACTCCCCGGTGGGGACGGACGCCGGGCTGGAGCTTCCCTTCAGCACACACACTCACTCACTCACTCTCTGACCGACCGACCGACCGACGGCTCCCAGCGCTCAGCCTGCAGGGCTACACACCCCGGTGGGTGCGGGCTCCGGGCTGGAGCTCTCCTTCAGCACACACACTCACTCTCTGACCGACCGAACGACCGACGGCTCCCAGCGCTCAGTCAGCAGGCCTACTCCTCCCCGGTGGGGACGGACGCCGGGCTGGAGCTTTCCTTCAGCACACACACTCACTGACTGACCGACCGACGGCTCCCAGCGCTCAGCCTGCAGGGCTACACACCCCGGTGGGTGCGGGCTCCGGGCTGGAGCTCTCCTTCAGCACACACACTCACTGACTGACCGACCGAACGACCGACGGCTCCCAGCGCTCAGCCTGCAGGGCTACACCTCCCCGGTGGGTGCGGGCTCCGGGCTGGAGCTTCCCTTCAGCACACACACTCACTCTCTGACCGACCGACCGACCGACGGCTCCCAGCGCTCAGCCTGCAGGGCTACACCTCCCCGGTGGGTGCGGGCTCCGGGCTGGAGCACACACACTCACTGACTGACCGACCGAACGACCGACGGCTCCCAGCGCTCAGCCTGCAGGGCTACACCTCCCCGGTGGGTGCGGGCTCCGGGCTGGAGCTCTCCTTCAGCACACACACTCACTCTCTGACCGACCGAACGACCGACGGCTCCCAGCGCTCAGTCAGCAGGCCTACACCTCCCCGGTGGGTGCGGGCTCCGGGCTGGAGCTTTCCTTCAGCACACACACTCACTGACTGACCGACCGAACGACCGACGGCTCCCAGCGCTCGGCCTGCAGGGCTACACCTCACCGGTGGGTGCGGGCTCCGCGCTGGAGCTTTCCTTCAGCACTCACTGACCGACGGCTCCCGGCGCTCAGCCTGCAGGGCTACACCTCCCCGGTGGGTGCGGGCTCCGCGCTGGAGCTTTCCTTCAGCACTCACTGACCGACGGCTCCCGGCGCTCAGCCTGCAGGGCTACACCTCCCCGGTGGGTGCGGGCTCCGCGCTGGAGCTTTCCTTCAGCACTCACTGACCGACGGCTCCCGGCGCTCAGCCTGCAGGGCTACACCTCCCCGGTGGGTGCGGGCTCCGCGCTGGAGCTTTCCTTCAGCACTCACTGACCGACGGCTCCCGGCGCTCAGCCTGCAGGGCTACACCTCCCCGGTGGGTGCGGGCTCCGCGCTGGAGCTTTCCTTCAGCACTCACTGACCGACGGCTCCCGGCGCTCAGCCTGCAGGGCTACACCTCCCCGGTGGGTGCGGGCTCCGCGCTGGAGCTTTCCTTCAGCACTCACTGACCGACGGCTCCCGGCGCTCAGCCTGCAGGGCTACACCTCCCCGGTGGGTGCGGGCTCCGCGCTGGAGCTTTCCTTCAGCACTCACTGACCGACGGCTCCCGGCGCTCAGCCTGCAGGGCTACACCTCCCCGGTGGGTGCGGGCTCCGCGCTGGAGCTTTCCTTCAGCACTCACTGACCGACGGCTCCCGGCGCTCAGCCTGCAGGGCTACACCTCCCCGGTGGGTGCGGGCTCCGCGCTGGAGCTTTCCTTCAGCACTCACTGACCGACGGCTCCCGGCGCTCAGCCTGCAGGGCTACACCTCCCCGGTGGGTGCGGGCTCCGCGCTGGAGCTTTCCTTCAGCACTCACTGACCGACGGCTCCCGGCGCTCAGCCTGCAGGGCTACACCTCCCCGGTGGGTGCGGGCTCCGCGCTGGAGCTTTCCTTCAGCACTCACTGACCGACGGCTCCCGGCGCTCAGCCTGCAGGGCTACACCTCCCCGGTGGGTGCGGGCTCCGCGCTGGAGCTTTCCTTCAGCACTCACTGACCGACGGCTCCCGGCGCTCAGCCTGCAGGGCTACACCTCCCCGGTGGGTGCGGGCTCCGCGCTGGAGCTTTCCTTCAGCACTCACTGACCGACGGCTCCCGGCGCTCAGCCTGCAGGGCTACACCTCCCCGGTGGGTGCGGGCTCCGCGCTGGAGCTTTCCTTCAGCACTCACTGACCGACGGCTCCCGGCGCTCAGCCTGCAGGGCTACACCTCCCCGGTGGGTGCGGGCTCCGCGCTGGAGCTTTCCTTCAGCACTCACTGACCGACGGCTCCCGGCGCTCAGCCTGCAGGGCTACACCTCCCCGGTGGGTGCGGGCTCCGCGCTGGAGCTTTCCTTCAGCACTCACTGACCGACGGCTCCCGGCGCTCAGCCTGCAGGGCTACACCTCCCCGGTGGGTGCGGGCTCCGCGCTGGAGCTTTCCTTCAGCACTCACTGACCGACGGCTCCCGGCGCTCAGCCTGCAGGGCTACACCTCCCCGGTGGGTGCGGGCTCCGCGCTGGAGCTTTCCTTCAGCACTCACTGACCGACGGCTCCCGGCTCCCAGCGCTCCGTCAGCAGGAGGCCCGGGCCCGGGCTCGCTCCGGCCCCCTCGCGCCTGGTCACCCAACTCCCCTTCCATCCCTATGGGGCGGGGGGACGGGGACATCGAAAACGCTCCCATCGCCGCCGAGGCACGCTGCGGGGACTCTCCCTACCATCGCCCCATGCTTCCTTTGAAGAATATATGACGTTTTTCAATTTTCACCGACATTTGAAAATCAAAACTTCAGAACATTTCATAGTTATTCTCAATGGGTTGTCTAGGGGCACACATCTCTAAACTGGGGGAAATGCTCAAAATGATTAAAAAGAAAAACAATGCCCCCAGACCCGGGGGGCTGATAGCTGGGAGGCCCCTGAGCACTGCCCCGGTGTTAGTTTTCGGAGAAATGCCTCCGTTGATTTGTTATGATTTTTTTTCCGCCGGCCGCCTGGTCGCCCTAATGTAAAGTCAATGGGAGTGAGGAGATAGAATATTTTTCAAAGTTTTTCACTCGGCCGTCTGGTCCCCTGACTCGAAAATTTTAAAGTGCTCCCATCGGTCCCGGGATAGGGTGGCTGATAGCTGGGAGCCCCCTGAGCACAGCCCCGGTGTTAGTTTTCGGAGAAATGCCCCCGTTGATTTGTTATGATTTTTTTTCCGCCGGCCGCCTGGTCGCCCTAATGTAAAGTCAATGGGAGTGAGGAGATAGAATATTTTTCAAAGTTTTTCACTCGGCCGTCTGGTCCCCTGACTCGAAAATTTTAAAGTGCTCCCATCGGTCCCAGACCCGGGTGGCCACGAGGTGGGACCCCCCTGAGCACTGCCCCGGTGTTAGTTTTCGGAGAAATGCCCCCGTTGATTTGTTATGATCCGTAGTTGCCGGCCGGCCGCCCGGCAGTGCTCTATCGGATGGAGCGTGGGCTGGCTATGGGAGATTTAGCGATTTTCGGAACCGGCCCCGATCGCCCCCCAAACCGGGTGGCCACGAGGTGGGACCCCCCTGAGCACTGCCCCGGTGTTAGTTTTCGGAGAAATGCCCCCGTTGATTTCTTATGATCCGTAGTTGCCGGCCGGCCGCCCGGCATTGCTCTATCGGATGGAGCGTGGGCTGGCTATGGGAGATTTAGCGATTTTCGGAACCGGCCCCGATCGCCCCCCAAACCGGGTGGCCACGAGGTGGGACCCCCCTGAGCACTGCCCCGGTGTTAGTTTTCGGAGAAATGCCCCCGTTGATTTCTTATGATCCGTAGTTGCCGGCCGGCCGCCCGGCATTGCTCTATCGGATGGAGCGTGGGCTGGCTATGGGAGATTTAGCGATTTTCGGAACCGGCCCCGATCGCCCCCCAAACCGGGTGGCCACGAGGTGGGACCCCCCTGAGCACTGCCCCGGTGTTAGTTTTCGGAGAAATGCCCCCGTTGATTTGTTATGATCCGTAGTTGCCGGCCGGCCGCCCGGCAGTGCTCTATCGGATGGAGCGTGGGCTGGCTATGGGAGATTTAGCGATTTTCGGAACCGGCCCCGATCGCCCCCCAAACCGGGTGGCCACGAGGTGGGACCCCCCTGAGCACTGCCCCGGTGTTAGTTTTCCGAGAAATGCCCCCGTTGATTTGTTATGATCCGTAGTTGCCGGCCGGCCGCCCGGCAGTGCTCTATCGGATGGAGCGTGGGCTGGCTATGGGAGATTTAGCGATTTTCGGAACCGGCCCCGATCGCCCCCCAAACCGGGTGGCCACGAGGTGGGACCCCCCTGAGCACTGCCCCGGTGTTAGTTTTCCGAGAAATGCCCCCGTTGATTTGTTATGATTATTTTTCGCCCAGGCGATGTGCCTTTTCATTTTGTTTTGCACTTTCCTTCATTCCTTGGTGCATGCTACCATCTAACGGACACATTTCGGTACTGCAGTTTGAAAGTAATTTCCCCGTCTAGGGATCTCTCAATGCCCTGGGCTGCGAAAGGAGGGCAAGGACACCCTATGTTCTCATGAGTGCAAAGCCCCCCCGGCTTCAAGGCATTCCAAAAGGAAAACCGGAGACACTGCTGTACACACACACACACACACACACACACACACACACACACACACACACAGAGAGAGAGAGAGAGAGAGAGAGAGATAGAGAGAGAGTAGTCACACAGTGGAATAAACTCCCCAGCGATGTGGTAGAAGCTGAAAGTTGGGGAACATTGTGATGGTCTATATTTCTTGGCAGATAATAAAAGATGCTCTTATCATGCCTCCGTTGATGTGTTATGATCCATAGGTTGCCGGCCGCCCGGCATTGCTCTGATCGGATGGACCGTGGGCTGCCTATGGCAGAGTATGGGCGATTCTTCAGCCGGCCCCGATGGCCCCCCAAACCGGGTGGCCACGAGGTGGGACCCCCCTGAGCACTGCCCCGGTGTTAGTTTTCCGAGAAATGCCCCCGTTGATTTGTTACGATTATTTTTCGCCCAGGCGATGTGCCTTTTCATTTTGTTTTGCACTTTCCTTCATTCCTTGGTGCATGCTGCCATCTAACGGACACATTTCGGTACTGCAGTTTGAAAGTAATTTCCCCGTCTAGGGATATCTCTCTCGTCTAGGGACACTGCTGTACACACACACACACACACACACACACACACACACACAGAGAGAGAGAGAGAGAGATAGAGAGAGAGTAGTCACACAGTGGAATAAACTCCCCAGCGATGTGGTAGAAGCTGAAAGTTGGGGAACATTGTGATGGTCTATATTTCTTGGCAGATAATAAAAGATGCTCTTATCATGCCTCCGTTGATGTGTTATGATCCATAGGTTGCCGGCCGCCCGGCATTGCTCTGATCGGATGGACCGTGGGCTGCCTATGGCAGAGTATGGGCGATTCTTCAGCCGGCCCCGATGGCCCCCCAAACCGGGTGGCCACGAGGTGGGACCCCCCTGAGCACTGCCCCGGTGTTAGTTTTCCGAGAAATGCCCCCGTTGATTTGTTATGATTTTTTTTCCGCCGGCCGCCTGGTCGCCCTAATGTAAAGTCAATGGGAGTGAGGAGATAGAACATTTTTCAAAGTTTTTCACCCGGCCCCAAACGGCTCCAAAACACACTGGGGCTGTGGCTGGGACTCTCACCAGGACTGCCCCCTACTTTATTTCTGGATTAAAAAGCATTCTATATTAATTTTTCGATTTTTGGGACCCGGGACGCCTGGTCACCTAACTCCCCTTCTATCCCTATGGGGGGGGGACGGGGACATCGAAAACGCTCCCATCGCCGCCGAGGCACGCTGCGGGGACTCTCCCTACCATCGCCCCATGCTTCCTTTGAAGAATATATGACGTTTTTCAATTTTCACCGACATTTGAAAATCAAAACTTCAGAACATTTCATAGTTATTCTCAATGGGTTGTCTAGGGGCACACATCTCTAAACTGGGGGAAATGCTCAAAATGATTAAAAAGAAAAACAATGCCCCCAGACCCGGGGGGCTGATAGCTGGGAGCCCCCTGAGCACAGCCCCGGTGTTAGTTTTCGGAGAAATGCCCCCGTTGATTTGTTATGATTTTTTTTCCGCCGGCCGCCTGGTCGCCCTAATGTAAAGTCAATGGGAGTGAGGAGATAGAATATTTTTCAAAGTTTTTCACTCGGCCGTCTGGTCCCCTGACTCGAAAATTTTAAAGTGCTCCCATCGGTCCCGGGATAGGGTGGCTGATAGCTGGGAGCCCCCTGAGCACAGCCCCGGTGTTAGTTTTCGGAGAAATGCCCCCGTTGATTTGTTATGATTTTTTTTCCGCCGGCCGCCTGGTCGCCCTAATGTAAAGTCAATGGGAGTGAGGAGATAGAATATTTTTCAAAGTTTTTCACTCGGCCGTCTGGTCCCCTGACTCGAAAATTTTAAAGTGCTCCCATCGGTCCCGGGATAGGGTGGCTGATAGCTGGGAGCCCCCTGAGCACAGCCCCGGTGTTAGTTTTCGGAGAAATGCCCCCGTTGATTTGTTATGATTTTTTTTCCGCCGGCCGCCTGGTCGCCCTAATGTAAAGTCAATGGGAGTGAGGAGATAGAATATTTTTCAAAGTTTTTCACTCGGCCGTCTGGTCCCCTGACTCGAAAATTTTAAAGTGCTCCCATCGGTCCCAGACCCGGGTGGCCACGAGGTGGGACCCCCCTGAGCACTGCCCCGGTGTTAGTTTTCGGAGAAATGCCCCCGTTGATTTGTTATGATCCGTAGTTGCCGGCCGGCCGCCCGGCATTGCTCTATCGGATGGAGCGTGGGCTGGCTATGGGAGATTTAGCGATTTTCGGAACCGGCCCCGATCGCCCCCCAAACCGGGTGGCCACGAGGTGGGACCCCCCTGAGCACTGCCCCGGTGTTAGTTTTCGGAGAAATGCCCCCGTTGATTTGTTATGATCCGTAGTTGCCGGCCGGCCGCCCGGCATTGCTCTATCGGATGGAGCGTGGGCTGGCTATGGGAGATTTAGCGATTTTCGGAACCGGCCCCGATCGCCCCCCAAACCGGGTGGCCACGAGGTGGGACCCCCCTGAGCACTGCCCCGGTGTTAGTTTTCCGAGAAATGCCCCCGTTGATTTGTTATGATCCGTAGTTGCCGGCCGGCCGCCCGGCAGTGCTCTATCGGATGGAGCGTGGGCTGGCTATGGGAGATTTAGCGATTTTCGGAACCGGCCCCGATCGCCCCCCAAACCGGGTGGCCACGAGGTGGGACCCCCCTGAGCACTGCCCCGGTGTTAGTTTTCCGAGAAATGCCCCCGTTGATTTGTTATGATCCGTAGTTGCCGGCCGGCCGCCCGGCAGTGCTCTATCGGATGGAGCGTGGGCTGGCTATGGGAGATTTAGCGATTTTCGGAACCGGCCCCGATCGCCCCCCAAACCGGGTGGCCACGAGGTGGGACCCCCCTGAGCACTGCCCCGGTGTTAGTTTTCGGAGAAATGCCCCCGTTGATTTGTTATGATCCGTAGTTGCCGGCCGGCCGCCCGGCAGTGCTCTATCGGATGGAGCGTGGGCTGGCTATGGGAGATTTAGCGATTTTCGGAACCGGCCCCGATCGCCCCCCAAACCGGGTGGCCACGAGGTGGGACCCCCCTGAGCACTGCCCCGGTGTTAGTTTTCGGAGAAATGCCCCCGTTGATTTGTTATGATCCGTAGTTGCCGGCCGGCCGCCCGGCAGTGCTCTATCGGATGGAGCGTGGGCTGGCTATGGGAGATTTAGCGATTTTCGGAACCGGCCCCGATCGCCCCCCAAACCGGGTGGCCACGAGGTGGGACCCCCCTGAGCACTGCCCCGGTGTTAGTTTTCCGAGAAATGCCCCCGTTGATTTGTTATGATCCGTAGTTGCCGGCCGGCCGCCCGGCAGTGCTCTATCGGATGGAGCGTGGGCTGGCTATGGGAGATTTAGCGATTTTCGGAACCGGCCCCGATCGCCCCCCAAACCGGGTGGCCACGAGGTGGGACCCCCCTGAGCACTGCCCCGGTGTTAGTTTTCGGAGAAATGCCCCCGTTGATTTGTTATGATCCGTAGTTGCCGGCCGGCCGCCCGGCAGTGCTCTATCGGATGGAGCGTGGGCTGGCTATGGGAGATTTAGCGATTTTCGGAACCGGCCCCGATCGCCCCCCAAACCGGGTGGCCACGAGGTGGGACCCCCCTGAGCACTGCCCCGGTGTTAGTTTTCGGAGAAATGCCCCCGTTGATTTGTTATGATCCGTAGTTGCCGGCCGGCCGCCCGGCAGTGCTCTATCGGATGGAGCGTGGGCTGGCTATGGGAGATTTAGCGATTTTCGGAACCGGCCCCGATCGCCCCCCAAACCGGGTGGCCACGAGGTGGGACCCCCCTGAGCACTGCCCCGGTGTTAGTTTTCCGAGAAATGCCCCCGTTGATTTGTTATGATCCGTAGTTGCCGGCCGGCCGCCCGGCAGTGCTCTATCGGATGGAGCGTGGGCTGGCTATGGGAGATTTAGCGATTTTCGGAACCGGCCCCGATCGCCCCCCAAACCGGGTGGCCACGAGGTGGGACCCCCCTGAGCACTGCCCCGGTGTTAGTTTTCCGAGAAATGCCCCCGTTGATTTGTTATGATTATTTTTCGCCCAGGCGATGTGCCTTTTCATTTTGTTTTGCACTTTCCTTCATTCCTTGGTGCATGCTACCATCTAACGGACACATTTCGGTACTGCAGTTTGAAAGTAATTTCCCCGTCTAGGGATCTCTCAATGCCCTGGGCTGCGAAAGGAGGGCAAGGACA
This sequence comes from Amia ocellicauda, assembly GCF_036373705.1. Classification (NCBI taxonomy): domain Eukaryota; kingdom Metazoa; phylum Chordata; class Actinopteri; order Amiiformes; family Amiidae; genus Amia; species Amia ocellicauda. The sequence continues at coordinate 18,730 of NW_027102795.1, read as the reverse complement.
CCCTATGTTCTCATGAGTGCAAAGCCCCCCCGGCTTCAAGGCATTCCAAAAGGAAAACCGGAGACACTGCTGTACACACACACACACACACACACACACACACACACACACACACACACAGAGAGAGAGAGAGAGAGAGAGAGAGATAGAGAGAGAGTAGTCACACAGTGGAATAAACTCCCCAGCGATGTGGTAGAAGCTGAAAGTTGGGGAACATTGTGATGGTCTATATTTCTTGGCAGATAATAAAAGATGCTCTTATCATGCCTCCGTTGATGTGTTATGATCCATAGGTTGCCGGCCGCCCGGCATTGCTCTGATCGGATGGACCGTGGGCTGCCTATGGCAGAGTATGGGCGATTCTTCAGCCGGCCCCGATGGCCCCCCAAACCGGGTGGCCACGAGGTGGGACCCCCCTGAGCACTGCCCCGGTGTTAGTTTTCCGAGAAATGCCCCCGTTGATTTGTTACGATTATTTTTCGCCCAGGCGATGTGCCTTTTCATTTTGTTTTGCACTTTCCTTCATTCCTTGGTGCATGCTGCCATCTAACGGACACATTTCGGTACTGCAGTTTGAAAGTAATTTCCCCGTCTAGGGATATCTCTCTCGTCTAGGGACACTGCTGTACACACACACACACACACACACACACACACACACACAGTGAGAGAGAGGGAGAGATAGAGAGAGGGAGAGAGAGAGAGAGAGAGGTGGAGAGGGAGAGAGAGATGGTGATAGAGAGAGAGTCGTCACACTCTGGAACAAACTCCCCAGAAGCTGAAAGTTGGGGAACATTATGATGATCTTTATTTCTTGGCAGATAATAAATGATGATCTTACAGAGGGCGACTTACAACACCAGTGCAAACATACAGCGAAGTACAAGGCATCAATCACGACAGAATCCCTTGAGTTAAAGCAGCAGATTCAGAATAACACACGTCCAAACAGACTGGAGAGGACCCTAAAACGAGCACGAAAGGTGTCGAATATGTGGCCTCCTCTCGCTTGTAAACTCTCTCGTGTTCCTGTCGATGGGGTCGGCGGCTCGGGGCAGCGGCCTAGCAGCAGCAGGCAGGCAGGCAGACCTCCAGGGCTGGCAGGCAGGCAGGCAGGGCTGTGTGGCTGGGGAGGGCAGGCTGGCAGGCTGGTAGGCCGTGCTGCTGCCAGGGCTGGAAGGCTGACCTCCAGGGCTGGAAGGCTGACTTCCAGGGCTGGATGGCAGGCAGGCAGACCTCCAGGGCTGGAAGGCTGACCTCCAGGGCAGGCAGGCAGGGCTGTGTGGCTGGGGAGGGCAGGCTGGCAGGCTGGTAGGCCGTGCTGCCAGGGCTGGAAGGCTGACCTCCAGGGCAGGCAGGCAGGCAGGCAGGGCTGGAAGGCAGGCAGGCAGACCTCCAGGGCTGGAAGGCTGACCTCCAGGGCAGGCAGGCAGGGCTGTGTGGCTGGGGAGGGCAGGCTGGCAGGCTGGTAGGCCGTGCTGCCAGGGCTGGAAGGCTGACCTCCAGGGCTAACAGGCAGGCAGGCAGACCTCCAGGGCTGGATAGCAGACCTCCAGGGCTAACAGGCTGACCTCCAGGGCTAACAGGCAGACCTCCAGGGCAGGCAGGCAGACCTCCAGGGCTAACAGGCAGGCAGGCAGACCTCCAGGGCTGGCAGGCTGACCTCCAGGGCAGGCAGTGCTGCTGCCAGGGCAGGCAGGCAGACCTCCAGGGCTAACAGGCAGGCAGGCAGACCTCCAGGGCTGGAAGGCAGACCTCCAGGGCAGGCAGGCAGACCTCCAGGGCTGGATAGCAGACCTCCAGGGCTAACAGGCAGGCAGGCAGACCTCCAGGGCTGGATAGCAGACCTCCAGGGCAGGCAGTGCTGCTACCAGGGCAGGCAGGCAGACCTCCAGGGCTGGAAGGCAGACCTCCAGGGCAGGCAGGCAGACCTCCAGGGCAGGCAGGCAGACCTCCAGGGCTGGATAGCAGACCTCCAGGGCTAACAGGCAGACCTCCAGGGCAGGCAGGCTGACCTCCAGGGCAGGCAGTGCTGCTGCCAGGGCAGGCAGGCAGACCTCCAGGGCTGGATAGCAGACCTCCAGGGCTAACAGGCAGACCTCCAGGGCTGGATAGCAGACCTCCAGGGCAGGCCGGCAGACCTCCAGGGCAGGCAGTGCTGCTACCAGGGCAGGCAGGCAGACCTCCAGGGCTGGATAGCAGACCTCCAGGGCAGGCAGTGCTGCTACCAGGGCTGGATAGCAGACCTCCAGGGCAGGCAGGCAGACCTCCAGGGCTAACAGGCTGACCTCCAGGGCTAACAGGCAGGCAGGCAGACCTCCAGGGCTGGATAGCAGACCTCCAGGGCTAACAGGCAGACCTCCAGGGCTGGATAGCAGACCTCCAGGGCTGGCAGGCAGACCTCCAGGGCTGGATAGCAGACCTCCAGGGCTAACAGGCAGGCAGGCAGACCTCCAGGGCAGGCAGGCAGACCTCCAGGGCAGGCAGGCAGACCTCCAGGGCAGGCAGTGCTGCTGCCAGGGCAGGCAGGCAGACCTCCAGGGCTGGATAGCAGACCTCCAGGGCTAACAGGCAGACCTCCAGGGCTGGATAGCAGACCTCCAGGGCTGGCAGGCTGACCTCCAGGGCTAACAGGCAGGCAGGCAGACCTCCAGGGCTGGATAGCAGACCTCCAGGGCTAACAGGCAGACCTCCAGGGCTGGATAGCAGACCTCCAGGGCTGGCAGGCAGACCTCCAGGGCTGGATAGCAGACCTCCAGGGCTAACAGGCAGGCAGGCAGACCTCCAGGGCAGGCAGGCAGACCTCCAGGGCAGGCAGGCAGACCTCCAGGGCAGGCAGTGCTGCTGCCAGGGCAGGCAGGCAGACCTCCAGGGCTGGATAGCAGACCTCCAGGGCTAACAGGCAGACCTCCAGGGCTGGATAGCAGACCTCCAGGGCAGGCAGTGCTGCTACCAGGGCAGGCAGTGCTGCTGCCAGGGCTGGAAGGCAGACCTCCAGGGCTAACAGGCAGACCTCCAGGGCTGGCAGGCTGACCTCCAGGGCAGGCAGTGCTGCTGCCAGGGCAGGCAGGCAGACCTCCAGGGCTGGATGGCAGGCAGGCAGACCTCCAGGGCTGGATAGCAGACCTCCAGGGCTAACAGGCTGACCTCCAGGGCTAACAGGCAGACCTCCAGGGCTAACAGGCAGGCAGGCAGACCTCCAGGGCTGGATAGCTGACCTCCAGGGCTGGATAGCTGACCTCCAGGGCTAACAGGCAGACCTCCAGGGCTGGATAGCAGACCTCCAGGGCAGGCAGTGCTGCTACCAGGGCTGGATAGCAGACCTCCAGGGCAGGCAGGCAGACCTCCAGGGCTAACAGGCTGACCTCCAGGGCTAACAGGCAGGCAGGCAGACCTCCAGGGCTGGATAGCAGACCTCCAGGGCTAACAGGCAGACCTCCAGGGCTGGATAGCAGACCTCCAGGGCTGGCAGGCTGACCTCCAGGGCTAACAGGCAGGCAGGCAGACCTCCAGGGCTGGATAGCAGACCTCCAGGGCTAACAGGCTGACCTCCAGGCCAGGCAGTGCTGCTGCCAGGGCAGGCAGGCAGGCAGGGCTGGATAGCAGACCTCCAGGGCTAACAGGCTGACCTCCAGGGCTGGATAGCAGACCTCCAGGGCAGGCAGGCTGACCTCCAGGGCAGGCAGTGCTGCTACCAGGGCTGGATAGCAGACCTCCAGGGCTGGATGGCAGGCAGGCAGACCTCCAGGGCTGGATAGCAGACCTCCAGGGCTAACAGGCTGACCTCCAGGGCTAACAGGCAGACCTCCAGGGCTGGATAGCAGACCTCCAGGGCAGGCAGGCAGACCTCCAGGGCAGGCAGGCAGACCTCCAGGGCTGGATAGCAGACCTCCAGGGCTAACAGGCAGACCTCCAGGGCAGGCAGGCTGACCTCCAGGGCAGGCAGTGCTGCTACCAGGGCAGGCAGGCAGACCTCCAGGGCAGGCAGTGCTGCTGCCAGGGCAGGCAGGCAGACCTCCAGGGCTAACAGGCAGGCAGGCAGACCTCCAGGGCTGGATAGCAGACCTCCAGGGCAGGCAGGCAGACCTCCAGGGCTGGATAGCAGACCTCCAGGGCTAACAGGCTGACCTCCAGGGCTAACAGGCAGGCAGGCAGACCTCCAGGGCTGGAAGGCAGGCAGTGCTGCTACCAGGGCAGGCAGGCTGTCCTCCAGGGCTGGAAGGCAGACCTCCAGGGCAGGCAGGCAGACCTCCAGGGCAGGCAGTGCTGCTACCAGGGCTGGATAGCAGACCTCCAGGGCTGGATGGCAGGCAGGCAGACCTCCAGGGCTGGATAGCAGACCTCCAGGGCTAACAGGCTGACCTCCAGGGCTAACAGGCAGACCTCCAGGGCTGGATAGCAGACCTCCAGGGCAGGCAGGCAGACCTCCAGGGCAGGCAGGCAGACCTCCAGGGCTGGATAGCAGACCTCCAGGGCTAACAGGCAGACCTCCAGGGCAGGCAGGCTGACCTCCAGGGCAGGCAGTGCTGCTACCAGGGCAGGCAGGCAGACCTCCAGGGCAGGCAGTGCTGCTGCCAGGGCAGGCAGGCAGACCTCCAGGGCTAACAGGCAGGCAGGCAGACCTCCAGGGCTGGATAGCAGACCTCCAGGGCAGGCAGGCAGACCTCCAGGGCTGGATAGCAGACCTCCAGGGCTAACAGGCTGACCTCCAGGGCTAACAGGCAGGCAGGCAGACCTCCAGGGCTGGAAGGCAGGCAGTGCTGCTACCAGGGCAGGCAGGCTGTCCTCCAGGGCTGGAAGGCAGACCTCCAGGGCAGGCAGGCAGACCTCCAGGGCAGGCAGTGCTGCTACCAGGGCTGGATAGCAGACCTCCAGGGCTGGAAGGCAGGCAGGCAGACCTCCAGGGCAGGCAGTGCTGCTACCAGGGCTGGATAGCAGACCTCCAGGGCTAACAGGCAGACCTCCAGGGCTGGAAGGCAGGCAGTGCTGCTACCAGGGCAGGCAGGCTGTCCTCCAGGGCTGGAAGGCAGACCTCCAGGGCTGGCAGGCTGACCTCCAGGGCAGGCAGGCCGGGCCCCCGGTGCTGCATCTCGGCCGCTGCCTGGGGCGGACCGGCCCGGGTGCCCTTGCGCTTTTTCGACACCAGGGGGCAGTTGGGTGCCATTCCGTCCCTCGTGTGGCGAAATGGCGGTACTGCACCTCCGCCTTTTTGCTGGAGAAAGTCCGCAGTCGGGACAATGCGCCACACGGTCCGTCGGCAGGAGGCCCGGGCCCGGGCACAACTCCCCGGTGGGGACGGACGCCGGGCTGGAGCTTCCCTTCAGCACACACACTCACTCACTCACTCTCTGACCGACCGACCGACCGACGGCTCCCAGCGCTCAGCCTGCAGGGCTACACACCCCGGTGGGTGCGGGCTCCGGGCTGGAGCTCTCCTTCAGCACACACACTCACTCTCTGACCGACCGAACGACCGACGGCTCCCAGCGCTCAGTCAGCAGGCCTACTCCTCCCCGGTGGGGACGGACGCCGGGCTGGAGCTTTCCTTCAGCACACACACTCACTGACTGACCGACCGACGGCTCCCAGCGCTCAGCCTGCAGGGCTACACACCCCGGTGGGTGCGGGCTCCGGGCTGGAGCTCTCCTTCAGCACACACACTCACTGACTGACCGACCGAACGACCGACGGCTCCCAGCGCTCAGCCTGCAGGGCTACACCTCCCCGGTGGGTGCGGGCTCCGGGCTGGAGCTTCCCTTCAGCACACACACTCACTCTCTGACCGACCGACCGACCGACGGCTCCCAGCGCTCAGCCTGCAGGGCTACACCTCCCCGGTGGGTGCGGGCTCCGGGCTGGAGCACACACACTCACTGACTGACCGACCGAACGACCGACGGCTCCCAGCGCTCAGCCTGCAGGGCTACACCTCCCCGGTGGGTGCGGGCTCCGGGCTGGAGCTCTCCTTCAGCACACACACTCACTCTCTGACCGACCGAACGACCGACGGCTCCCAGCGCTCAGTCAGCAGGCCTACACCTCCCCGGTGGGTGCGGGCTCCGGGCTGGAGCTTTCCTTCAGCACACACACTCACTGACTGACCGACCGAACGACCGACGGCTCCCAGCGCTCGGCCTGCAGGGCTACACCTCACCGGTGGGTGCGGGCTCCGCGCTGGAGCTTTCCTTCAGCACTCACTGACCGACGGCTCCCGGCGCTCAGCCTGCAGG
>NW_027102795.1:0-2500 GCF_036373705.1 Amia ocellicauda | reverse complement strand
TGCCGGGGGGCGGGCAGCATACATATGTCCGTTCCGTGGGAGCCACCGGAGATATGTCAGAGCCCGTACGCCCCCCGCACTCACCCTTAAAGGCCCGCAAGCCCTTGGGGTTCCTGCCGGGGGCGGGCAGCATACATATGTCCGTTCCGTGGGAGCCACCGGAGATATGTCAGAGCCCGTACGCCCCCCGCACTCACCCTTAAAGGCCCGCAAGCCCTTGGGGTTCCTGCCGGGGGCGGGCAGCATACATATGTCCGTTCCGTGTGAGCCACCGGAGATATGTCAGAGCCCGTACGCCCCCCGCACTCACCCTTAAAGGCCCGCAAGCCCTTGGGGTTCCTGCCGGGGGCGGGCAGCATACATATGTCCGTTCCGTGGGAGCCACCGGAGATATGTCAGAGCCCGTACGCCCCCCGCACTCACCCTTAAAGGCCCGCAAGCCCTTGGGGTTCCTGCCGGGGGCGGGCAGCATACATATGTCCGTTCCGTGGGAACCACCGGGGAGATGTCAGAGCCCGTGAAACCCCGAAAGACAGACCCTTAAAGGCCCGCAAGCCCTTGGGGTGAACGTCTGGGGCGGGCAGCATACATACACCCCGGTCGGGAACCACAGGGAGGTGAGGTCAGAGCCCGTGAAACCCCGAAAGACAGACCCTTAAAGGCCCGCAAGCCCTTGGGGTGAACGTCTGGGGCGGGCAGCATACACACTCTCCACGGCGGGCCGCGAAGACTTAGCGGGCGCAGCCGCCGGAGCGGGCCGCCGACGAGGCCTGAAACGCGGGGTGCGGCCGGGACCGTTCCCCCCCTTGCATTTCGCTGGATGATCAGACAGTCGCAAAGAACCGTCTGAAAATCCCGGGCCAAGTCCAGAAAGTGTCCGTAAAAGAGCTAGCGGGGCCCAGCCACTTTCCTCCAGCAAGTGCCCTTAGCTCAGTTTTGACCTCTCTCATTGCACTAAGTGTCTTCAAAAACCCAGTTCCTGTATTTCCCCCGGCACCGTAGAGAAATGCTGACAGCCTGGAACACTGTGGCGGCTGCACACGGCACTCCCATGCCCGCCGCGAGCAGCCTAGCCCCGCCTCAGACCCGCGAGAACCGCCCATCGGCACACGGCCCGCTGTGCGCCCGAGCCGTTTGGTGTAAAAACTGTCCAAAAGTGGTTTCGACCACTTAGGAACATCGTAGAGACTCGAAATAAAAAGGATTTTGTTGGAAAAGCGATTCTGAGGAAGGCTGTGTTAAAATTAATTTCGGGAAATGTCGTTTACCCCCCCCCAAATGGCTCCGAAGTACCCCCCCCCCACCCCCCCCTAAAAAACCGTGTTCCGGGGGTTTTTCGAGAAAACAAACACACGGGGTATATAGAGGGGACTGAGACGAATCGAATGACGTGCTTTGCAAAGAAATCGGGGGCTCACAGCCCCCCCAGGAGAGGTTCAAAAGTCGGAGGACTGGTCACCTAACTCCCATTGAAGTCAATGGGGGAAAAATGAAAACTGTCAAAAAGGCTTAAAATGGTTCAAAAACCCACTGGGGCAGTAGATAATCATCCTATTTGAATTTTAAAAGTCTTAGTTTGGCGAAAAAATACCTTTTAATAATTGTTTTAGGGGTCAGAAAAATCAGCTCCGGCTGCCTGGTCACCTAGGGGAGATAGAAAATTTTTCTAAGTTTTTCACTCGGCCGCCTGGTCCCCTAACTCGAAAATTTTAAAGTGCTCCCATCGGTCCCGGGATAGGGTGGCTGATAGCTGGGAGCCCCCTGAGCACTGCCCCGGTGTTAGTTTTCGGAGAAATGCCCCCGTTGATTTGTTATGATTTTTTTTCCGCCGGCCGCCTGGTCGCCCTAATGTAAAGTCAATGGGAGTGAGGAGATAGAATATTTTTCAAAGTTTTTCACTCGGCCGCCTGGTCCCCTAACTCGAAAATTTTAAAGTGCTCCCATCGGTCCCGGGATAGGGTGGCTGATAGCTGGGAGCCCCCTGAGCACTGCCCCGGTGTTAGTTTTCGGAGAAATGCCTCCGTTGATTTGTTATGATTTTTTTTCCGCCGGCCGCCTGGTCGCCCTAATGTAAAGTCAATGGGAGTGAGGAGATAGAACATTTTTCAAAGTTTTTCACCCGGCCCCAAACGGCTCCAAAACACACTGGGGCTGTGGCTGGGACTCTCACCAGGACTGCCCCCTACTTTATTTCTGGATTAAAAAGCATTCTATATTAATTTTTCGATTTTTGGGACCCGGGACGCCTGGTCACCTAACTCCCCTTCTATCCCTATGGGGGGGGGGCGGGGACATCGAAAACGCTCCCATCGCCGCCGAGGCACGCTGCGGGGACTCTCCCTACCATCGCCCCATGCTTCCTTTGAAGAATATATGACGTTTTTCAATTTTCACCGACATTTGAAAATCAAAACTTCAGAACATTTCATAGTTATTCTCAATGGGTTGTCTAGGGGCACACATCTCTAAACTGGGGGAAATGCTCAAAATGATTAAAAAG
>NW_027102794.1:0-60762 GCF_036373705.1 Amia ocellicauda | reverse complement strand
GCTTACAAATGGAATTTTACAACATTTCAAGTTGTTTCAGGTCAGAATTGACTTGGTTTCAAGAGTTTGATGAATTGTAATGTTATCTTGGAAATATACATGTAAACTCTTCACCTATGACAGAGAGTGCTCTAAAGTATAGTGTGGGAGCATATTAGACTGAAAGAAGCTTGTTTTGGATGGTTTTGCAATAACTTCATTCTGTAAAGTTTGATGTGCTCAATTGCAATACATATGCTTACAAATGGAATTTTACAACATTTCATGTTGTTTCAGGTCAGAACTGACTTGGTTTCAAGAGTTTGATGAATTGTAATGTTATCTTGCAAATATACATGTAAACTCTTCATCTATGACAGAGAGTGCTCTAAAGTATAGTGTGGGAGCATATCAGACTGAAAGAAGCTTGTTTTGGATGGTTTTGCAATAACTTCATTCTGTAAAGTTTGATGTGCTCAATTGCAATACATATGCTTACAAATGGAATTTTACAACATTTCATGTTGTTTCAGGTCAGAACTGACTGGGTTTAAAGAATTATATGACTTGTAATGTTTTCTTGCAAATATACATGTAAACTCTTCACCTATGACAGAGAGTGCTCTAAAGTATAGTGTGGGAGCATATCATACTGAAAGAAGCTTGTTTTGGATGGTTTTGCAATAACTTCATTCTGTAAAGTTTGATGTGCTCAATTTGCAATACATATGCTTACAAATGGAATTTTACAACATTTCATGTTGTTTCAGGTCAGAACTGACTTGGTTTCAAGAGTTTGATGAATTGTAATGTTATCTTGCAAATATACATGTAAACTCTTCACCTATGACAGAGAGTGCTCTAAAGTATAGTGTGGGAGCATATCAGACTGAAAGAAGCTTGTTTTGGATGGTTTTGCAATAACTTCATTCTGTAAAGTTTGATGTGCTCAATTGCAATACATATGCTTACAAATGGAATTTTACAACATTTCATGCTGTTTCAGGTCAGAACTGACTTGGTTTCAAGAGTTTGATGAATTGTAATGTTATCTTGCAAATATACATGTAAACTCTTCATCTATGACAGAGAGTGCTCTAAAGTATAGTGTGGGAGCATATCAGACTGAAAGAAGCTTGTTTTGGATGGTTTTGCAATAACTTCATTCTGTAAAGTTTGATGTGCTCAATTGCAATACATATGCTTACAAATGGAATTTTACAACATTTCATGTTGTTTCAGGTCAGAACTGACTTGGTTTCAAGAGTTTGATGAATTGTAATGTTATCTTGCAAATATACATGTAAACTCTTCACCTATGACAGAGAGTGCTCTAAAGTATAGTGTGGGAGCATATCAGACTGAAAGAAGCTTGTTTTGGATGGTTTTGCAATAACTTCATTCTGTAAAGTTTGATGTGCTCAATTGCAATACATATGCTTACAAATGGAATTTTACAACATTTCATGTTGTTTCAGGTCAGAACTGACTTGGTTTCAAGAGTTTGATGAATTGTAATGTTATCTTGCAAATATACATGTAAACTCTTCACCTATGACAGAGAGTGCTCTAAAGTATAGTGTGGGAGCATATCAGACTGAAAGAAGCTTGTTTTTGATGGTTTTGCAATAACTTCATTCTGTAAAGTTTGATGTGCTCAATTGCAATACATATGCTTACAAATGGAATTTTACAACATTTCAAGTTGTTTCAGGTCAGAACTGACTTGGTTTCAAGAGTTTGATGAATTGTAATGTTATCTTGGAAATATACATGTAAACTCTTCACCTATGACAGAGAGTGCTCTAAAGTATAGTGTGGGAGCATATTAGACTGAAAGAAGCTTGTTTTGGATGGTTTTGCAATAACTTCATTCTGTAAAGTTTGATGTGCTCAATTGCAATACATATGCTTACAAATGGAATTTTACAACATTTCATGTTGTTTCAGGTCAGAACTGACTTGGTTTCAAGAGTTTGATGAATTGTAATGTTATCTTGCAAATATACATGTAAACTCTTCATCTATGACAGAGAGTGCTCTAAAGTATAGTGTGGGAGCATATCAGACTGAAAGAAGCTTGTTTTGGATGGTTTTGCAATAACTTCATTCTGTAAAGTTTGATGTGCTCAATTGCAATACATATGCTTACAAATGGAATTTTACAACATTTCATGTTGTTTCAGGTCAGAACTGACTTGGTTTCAAGAGTTTGATGAATTGTAATGTTATCTTGCAAATATACATGTAAACTCTTCAACTATGACAGAGAGTGCTCTAAAGTATAGTGTGAGAGCATATCAGACTGAAAGAAGCTTGTTTTGGATGGTTTTGCAATAACTTCATTCTGTAAAGTTTGATGTGCTCAATTGCAATACATATGCTTACAAATGGAATTTTACAACATTTCATGCTGTTTCAGGTCAGAACTGACTTGGTTTCAAGAGTTTGATGAATTGTAATGTTATCTTGCAAATATACATGTAAACTCTTCACCTATGACAGAGAGTGCTCTAAAGTATAGTGTGGGAGCATATCAGACTGAAAGAAGCTTGTTTTGGATGGTTTTGCAATAACTTCATTCTGTAAAGTTTGATGTGCTCAATTGCAATACATATGCTTACAAATGGAATTTTACAACATTTCATGTTGTTTCAGGTCAGAACTGACTTGGTTTCAAGAGTTTGATGAATTGTAATGTTATCTTGCAAATATACATGTAAACTCTTCACCTATGACAGAGAGTGCTCTAAAGTATAGTGTGGGAGCATATCAGACTGAAAGAAGCTTGTTTTGGATGGTTTTGCAATAACTTCATTCTGTAAAGTTTGATGTGCTCAATTGCAATACATATGCTTACAAATGGAATTTTACAACATTTCATGTTGTTTCAGGTCAGAACTGACTTGGTTTCAAGAGTTTGATGAATTGTAATGTTATCTTGCAAATATACATTTAAACTCTTCACCTATGACAGAGAGTGCTCTAAAGTATAGTGTGGGAGCATATCAGACTGAAAGAAGCTTGTTTTGGATGGTTTTGCAATAACTTCATTCTGTAAAGTTTGATGTGCTCAATTGCAATACATATGCTTACAAATGGAATTTTACAACATTTCATGTTGTTTCAGGTCAGAACTGACTTGGTTTCAAGAGTTTGATGAATTGTAATGTTATCTTGCAAATATACATGTAAACTCTTCACCTATGACAGAGAGTGCTCTAAAGTATAGTGTGGGAGCATATCAGACTGAGAGAAGCTTGTTTTTGATGGTTTTGCAATAACTTCATTCTGTAAAGTTTGATGTGCTCAATTGCAATACATATGCTTACAAATGGAATTTTACAACATTTCAAGTTGTTTCAGGTCAGAACTGACTTGGTTTCAAGAGTTTGATGAATTGTAATGTTATCTTGGAAATATACATGTAAACTCTTCACCTATGACAGAGAGTGCTCTAAAGTATAGTGTGGGAGCATATTAGACTGAAAGAAGCTTGTTTTGGATGGTTTTGCAATAACTTCATTCTGTAAAGTTTGATGTGCTCAATTGCAATACATATGCTTACAAATGGAATTTTACAACATTTCATTTTTGTTTCAGGTCAGAACTGACTTGGTTTCAAGAGTTTGATGAATTGTAATGTTATCTTGCAAATATACATGTAAACTCTTCATCTATGACAGAGAGTGCTCTAAAGTATAGTGTGGGAGCATATCAGACTGAAAGAAGCTTGTTTTGGATGGTTTTGCAATAACTTCATTCTGTAAAGTTTGATGTGCTCAATTGCAATACATATGCTTACAAATGGAATTTTACAACATTTCATGTTGTTTCAGGTCAGAACTGACTTGGTTTCAAGAGTTTGATGAATTGTAATGTTATCTTGCAAATATACATGTAAACTCTTCAACTATGACAGAGAGTGCTCTAAAGTATAGTGTGAGAGCATATCAGACTGAAAGAAGCTTGTTTTGGATGGTTTTGCAATAACTTCATTCTGTAAAGTTTGATGTGCTCAATTGCAATACATATGCTTACAAATGGAATTTTACAACATTTCATGTTGTTTCAGGTCAGAACTGACTGGGTTTCAAGAATTAAATGAATTGTAATGTTTTCTTGCAAATATACATGTAAACTCTTCACCTATGACAGAGAGTGCTCTAAAGTATAGTGTGGGAGCATATCAGACTGAAAGAAGCTTGTTTTGGATGGTTTTGCAATAACTTCATTCTGTAAAGTTTGATGTGCTCAATTGCAATACATATGCTTACAAATGGAATTTTACAACATTTCATGTTGTTTCAGGTCAGAACTGACTTGGTTTCAAGAGTTTGATGAATTGTAATGTTATCTTGCAAATATACATGTAAACTCTTCATCTATGACAGAGAGTGCTCTAAAGTATAGTGTGGGAGCATATCAGACTGAAAGAAGCTTGTTTTGGATGGTTTTGCAATAACTTCATTCTGTAAAGTTTGATGTGCTCAATTGCAATACATATGCTTACAAATGGAATTTTACAACATTTCATGTTGTTTCAGGTCAGAACTGACTTGGTTTCAAGAGTTTGATGAATTGTAATGTTATCTTGCAAATATACATGTAAACTCTTCACCTATGACAGAGAGTGCTCTAAAGTATAGTGTGGGAGCATATCAGACTGAAAGAAGCTTGTTTTGGATGGTTTTGCAATAACTTCATTCTGTAAAGTTTGATGTGCTCAATTGCAATACATATGCTTACAAATGGAATTTTACAACATTTCATGTTGTTTCAGGTCAGAACTGACTGGGTTTCAAGAATTAAATGAATTGTAATGTTTTCTTGCAAATATACATGTAAACTCTTCACCTATGACAGAGAGTGCTCTAAAGTATAGTGTGGGAGCATATCAGACTGAAAGAAGCTTGTTTTGGATGGTTTTGCAATAACTTCATTCTGTAAAGTTTGATGTGCTCAATTGCAATACATATGCTTACAAATGGAATTTTACAACATTTCATGTTGTTTCAGGTCAGAACTGACTTGGTTTCAAGAGTTTGATGAATTGTAATGTTATCTTGCAAATATACATGTAAACTCTTCACCTATGACAGAGAGTGCTCTAAAGTATAGTGTGGGAGCATATCAGACTGAAAGAAGCTTGTTTTGGATGGTTTTGCAATAACTTCATTCTGTAAAGTTTGATGTGCTCAATTGCAATACATATGCTTACAAATGGAATTTTACAACATTTCATGTTGTTTCAGGTCAGAACTGACTTGGTTTCAAGAGTTTGATGAATTGTAATGTTATCTTGCAAATATACATGTAAACTCTTCACCTATGACAGAGAGTGCTCTAAAGTATAGTGTGGGAGCATATCAGACTGAAAGAAGCTTGTTTTGGATGGTTTTGCAATAACTTCATTCTGTAAAGTTTGATGTGCTCAATTGCAATACATATGCTTACAAATGGAATTTTACAACATTTCATGTTGTTTCAGGTCAGAACTGACTTGGTTTCAAGAGTTTGATGAATTGTAATGTTATCTTGCAAATATACATGTAAACTCTTCACCTATGACAGAGAGTGCTCTAAAGTATAGTGTGGGAGCATATCAGACTGAAAGAAGCTTGTTTTGGATGGTTTTGCAATAACTTCATTCTGTAAAGTTTGATGTGCTCAATTGCAATACATATGCTTACAAATGGAATTTTACAACATTTCATGTTGTTTCAGGTCAGAACTGACTTGGTTTCAAGAGTTTGATGAATTGTAATGTTTTCTTGCAAATATACATGTAAACTCTTCACCTATGACAGAGAGTGCTCTAAAGTATAGTGTGGGAGCATATCAGACTGAAAGAAGCTTGTTTTGGATGGTTTTGCAATAACTTCATTCTGTAAAGTTTGATGTGCTCAATTGCAATACATATGCTTACAAATGGAATTTTACAACATTTCATGTTGTTTCAGGTCAGAACTGACTTGGTTTCAAGAGTTTGATGAATTGTAATGTTATCTTGCAAATATACATGTAAACTCTTCACCTATGACAGAGAGTGCTCTAAAGTATAGTGTGGGAGCATATCAGACTGAAAGAACCTTGTTTTGGATGGTTTTGCAATAACTTCATTCTGTAAAGTTTGATGTGCTCAATTGCAATACATATGCTTACAAATGGAATTTTACAACATTTCATGTTGTTTCAGGTCAGAACTGACTTGGTTTCAAGAGTTTGATGAATTGTAATGTTATCTTGCAAATATACATGTAAACTCTTCACCTATGACAGAGAGTGCTCTAAAGTATAGTGTGGGAGCATATCAGACTGAAAGAAGCTTGTTTTGGATGGTTTTGCAATAACTTCATTCTGTAAAGTTTGATGTGCTCAATTGCAATACATATGCTTACAAATGGAATTTTACAACATTTCATGTTGTTTCAGGTCAGAACTGACTTGGTTTCAAGAGTTTGATGAATTGTAATGTTATCTTGCAAATATACATGTAAACTCTTCACCTATGACAGAGAGTGCTCTAAAGTATAGTGTGGGAGCATATCAGACTGAAAGAAGCTTGTTTTGGATGGTTTTGCAATAACTTCATTCTGTAAAGTTTGATGTGCTCAATTGCAATACATATGCTTACAAATGGAATTTTACAACATTTCATGTTGTTTCAGGTCAGAACTGACTTGGTTTCAAGAGTTTGATGAATTGTAATGTTATCTTGCAAATATACATGTAAACTCTTCACCTATGACAGAGAGTGCTCTAAAGTATAGTGTGGGAGCATATCAGACTGAAAGAAGCTTGTTTTGGATGGTTTTGCAATAACTTCATTCTGTAAAGTTTGATGTGCTCAATTGCAATACATATGCTTACAAATGGAATTTTACAACATTTCATGTTGTTTCAGGTCAGAACTGACTTGGTTTCAAGAGTTTGATGAATTGTAATGTTATCTTGGAAATATACATGTAAACTCTTCACCTATGACAGAGAGTGCTCTAAAGTATAGTGTGGGAGCATATTAGACTGAAAGAAGCTTGTTTTGGATGGTTTTGCAATAACTTCATTCTGTAAAGTTTGATGTGCTCAATTGCAATACATATGCTTACAAATGGAATTTTACAACATTTCATGTTGTTTCAGGTCAGAACTGACTTGGTTTCAAGAGTTTGATGAATTGTAATGTTATCTTGCAAATATACATGTAAACTCTTCATCTATGACAGAGAGTGCTCTAAAGTATAGTGTGGGAGCATATCAGACTGAAAGAAGCTTGTTTTGGATGGTTTTGCAATAACTTCATTCTGTAAAGTTTGATGTGCTCAATTGCAATACATATGCTTACAAATGGAATTTTACAACATTTCATGTTGTTTCAGGTCAGAACTGACTTGGTTTCAAGAGTATGATGAATTGTAATGTTTTCTTGCAAATATACATGTAAACTCTTCACCTATGACAGAGAGTGCTCTAAAGTATAGTGTGGGAGCATATCAGACTGAAAGAAGCTTGTTTTGGATGGTTTTGCAATAACTTCAATTCTGTAAAGTTTGATGTGCTCAATTGCAATACATATGCTTACAAATGGAATTTTACAACATTTCATGTTGTTTCAGGTCAGAACTGACTTGGTTTCAAGAATTATATGAATTGTAATGTTTTCTTGCAAATATACATGTAAACTCTTCACCTATGACAGAGAGTGCTCTAAAGTATAGTGTGGGAGCATATCATACTGAAAGAAGCTTGTTTTGGATGGTTTTGCAATAACTTCATTCTGTAAAGTTTGATGTGCTCAATTGCAATACATATGCTTACAAATGGAATTTTACAACATTTCATGTTGTTTCAGGTCAGAACTGACTTGGTTTCAAGAGTTTGATGAATTGTAATGTTATCTTGCAAATATACATGTAAACTTTTCACCTATGACAGAGAGTGCTCTAAAGTATAATGTGGGAGCATATCAGACAGAAGGAAGCTTGTTTTGGATGGTTTTGCAATATCTTCATTCTGTGAAGTTTGATGTGCTCAATTGCAATACATATGCTTACAAATGGAATTTTACAACATTTCTTGTTGTTTCAGGTCAGAACTGACTTGGTTTCAAGAGTTTGATGAATTGTAATGTTATCTTGCAAATATACATGTAAACTCTTCACCTATGACATAGAGTGCTCTAAAGTATAGTGTGGGAGCATATCAGACTGAAAGAAGCTTGTTTTGGATGGTTTTGCAATAACTTCATTCTGTAAAGTTTGATGTGCTCAATTGCAATACATATGCTTACAAATGGAATTTTACAACATTTCATGTTGTTTCAGGTCAGAACTGACTTGGTTTCAAGAGTTTGATGAATTGTAATGTTATCTTGCAAATATACATGTAAACTCTTCACCTATGACAGAGAGTGCTCTAAAGTATAGTGTGGGAGCATATCAGACTGAAAGAAGCTTGTTTTGGATGGTTTTGCAATAACTTCATTCTGTAAAGTTTGATGTGCTCAATTGCAATACATATGCTTACAAATGGAATTTTAAAACATTTCATGTTGTTTCAGGTCAGAACTGACTTGGTTTCAAGAATTATATGAATTGTAAAGTTTTCTTGCAAATATAGATGTAAACTCTTCATCTATGACAGAGAGTGCTCTAAAGTATAGTGTGGGAGCATATCAGACTGAAAGAAGCTTGTTTTGGATGGTTTTGCAATAACTTCATTCTGTAAAGTTTGATGTGCTCAATTGCAATACATATGCTTACAAATGGAATTTTACAACATTGCATGTTGTTTCAGGTCAGAACTGACTTGGTTTCAAGAGTTTGATGAATTGTAATGTTATCTTGCAAATATACATGTAAACTCTTCATCTATGACAGAGAGTGCTCTAAAGTATAGTGTGGGAGCATATCAGACTGAAATAAGCTTGTTTTGGATGGTTTTGCAATAACTTCATTCTGTAAAGTTTGATGTGCTCAATTGCAATACATATGCTTACAAATGGAATTTTACAAAATTTCATGTTGTTTCAGGTCAGAACTGACTTGGTTTCAAGAATTATATGAATTGTAATGTTTTCTTGCAAATATACATGTAAACTCTTCACCTATGACAGAGAGTGCTCTAAAGTATAGTGTGGGAGCATATCAGACTGAAATAAGCTTGTTTTGGATGGTTTTGCAATAACTTCATTCTGTAAAGTTTGATGTGCTCAATTGCAATACATATGCTTACAAATGGAATTTTACAAAATTTCATGTTGTTTCAGGTCAGAACTGACTTGGTTTCAAGAATTATATGAATTGTAATGTTTTCTTGCAAATATACATGTAAACTCTTCACCTATGACAGAGAGTGCTCTAAAGTATAGTGTGGGAGCATATCAGACTGAAAGAAGCTTGTTTTGGATGGTTTTGCAATAACTTCATTCTGTAAAGTTTGATGTGCTCAATTGCAATACATATGCTTACAAATGGAATTTTACAACATTTCTTGTTGTTTCAGGTCAGAACTGACTTGGTTTCAAGAGTTTGATGAATTGTAATGTTTTCTTTCAAATATACATGTAAACTCTTTACCTATGACAGAGAGTGCTCTAAAGTATAGTGTGGGAGCATATCAGACTGAAAGAAGCTTGTTTTGGATGGTTTTGCAATAACTTCATTCTGTAAAGTTTGATGTGCTCAATTGCAATACATATGCTTACAAATGGAATTTTACAACATTTCATGTTGTTTCAGGTCAGAACTGACTTGGTTTCAAGAGTTTGATGAATTGTAATGTTATCTTGCAAATATACAAGTAAACTCTTCATCTATGACAGAGAGTGCTCTAAAGTATAGTGTGGGAGCATATCAGACTGAAATAAGCTTGTTTTGGATGGTTTTGCAATAACTTCATTCTGTAAAGTTTGATGTGCTCAATTGCAATACATATGCTTACAAATGGAATTTTACAACATTTCTTGTTGTTTCAGGTCAGAACTGACTTGGTTTCAAGAGTTTGATGAATTGTAATGTTTTCTTTCAAATATACATGTAAACTCTTTACCTATGACAGAGAGTGCTCTAAAGTATAGTGTGGGAGCATATCAGACTGAAAGAAGCTTGTTTTGGATGGTTTTGCAATAACTTCATTCTGTAAAGTTTGATGTGCTCAATTGCAATACATATGCTTACAAATGGAATTTTACAACATTTCATGTTGTTTCAGGTCAGAACTGACTTGGTTTCAAGAGTTTGATGAATTGTAATGTTATCTTGCAAATATACATGTAAACTCTTCACCTATGACAGAGAGTGCTCTAAAGTATAGTGTGGGAGCATATCAGACTGAAATAAGCTTGTTTTGGATGGTTTTGTAATAACTTCATTCTGTAAAGTTTGATGTGCTCAATTGCAATACATATGCTTACAAATGGAATTTTACAAAATTTCATGTTGTTTCAGGTCAGAACTGACTTGGTTTCAAGAATTATATGAATTGTAATGTTATCTTGCAAATATACATGTAAACTCTTCACCTATGACAGAGAGTGCTCTAAAGTATAATGTGGCAGCATATCAGACTGAAAGAAGCTTGTTTTGGATGGTTTTGCAAAAACTTCATTCTGTAAAGTTTGATGTGCTCAATTGCAATACATATGCTTACAAATGGAATTTTACAACATTTCATGTTGTTTCAGGTCAGAACTGACTTGGTTTCAAGAGTTTGATGAATTGTAATGTTATCTTGCAAATATACATGTAAACTTTTCACCTATGACAGAGAGTGCTCTAAAGTATAATGTGGGAGCATATCAGACAGAAGGAAGCTTGTTTTGGATGGTTTTGCAATATCTTCATTCTGTGAAGTTTGATGTGCTCAATTGCAATACATATGCTTACAAATGGAATTTTACAACATTTCTTGTTGTTTCAGGTCAGAACTGACTTGGTTTCAAGAGTTTGATGAATTGTAATGTTTTCTTTCAAATATACATGTAAACTCTTTACCTATGACAGAGAGTGCTCTATAGTATAGTGTGGGAGCATATCAGACTGAAAGAAGCTTGTTTTGGATGGTTTTGAACAACTTCATTCTGTAAAGTTTGATGTGCTCAATTGCAATACATATGCTTACAAATGGAATTTTACAACATTTCATGTTGTTTCAGGTCAGAAACTGACTTGGTTTCAAGAATTATATGAATTGTAATGTTTTCTTGCAAATATACATGTAAACTCTTCACCTATGACAGAGAGTGCTCTAAAGTATAGTGTGGGAGCATATTAGACTGAAAGAAGCTTGTTTTGGATGGTTTTGCAATAACTTCATTCTGTAAAGTTTGATGTGCTCAATTGCAATACATATGCTTACAAATGGAATTTTACAACATTTCATGTTGTTTCAGGTCAGAACTGACTTGGTTTCAAGAGTTTGATGAATTGTAATGTTATCTTGCAAATATACATGTAAACTCTTCACCTATGACAGAGAGTGCTCTAAAGTATAGTGTGGGAGCATATCAGACTGAAAGAAGCTTGTTTTGGATGGTTTTGCAATAACTTCATTCTGTAAAGTTTGATGTGCTCAATTGCAATACATATGCTTACAAATGGAATTTTACAACATTTCTTGTTGTTTCAGGTCAGAACTGACTTGGTTTCAAGAGTTTGATGAATTGTAATGTTTTCTTTCAAATATACATGTAAACTCTTTACCTATGACAGAGAGTGCTCTAAAGTATAGTGTGGGAGCATATCAGACTGAAAGAAGCTTGTTTTGGATGGTTTTGCAATAACTTCATTCTGTAAAGTTTGATGTGCTCAATTGCAATACATATGCTTACAAATGGAATTTTACAACATTTCATGTTGTTTCAGGTCAGAACTGACTTGGTTTCAAGAGTTTGATGAATTGTAATGTTTTCTTGCAAATATAAATGTAAACTCTTCACCTAAGACAGAGAGTGCTCTAAAGTATAGTGTGGGAGCATATCAGACTGAAAGAAGCTTGTTTTGGATGGTTTTGCAATAACTTCATTCTGTAAAGCTTGATGTGCTCAATTGCAATACATATGCTTACAAATGGAATTTTACAACATTTCATGTTGTTTCAGGTCAGAACTGACTTGGTTTCAAGAGTTTGATGAATTGTAATGTTATCTTGCAAATATTCATGTAAACTCTTCACCTATGACAGAGAGTGATCTAAAGTATAGTGTGGGAGCATTTCAGACTGAAAGAAGATTGTTTTGGATGGTTTTGCAATAACTTCATTCTGTAAAGTTTGATATGCTCAATTGCAATACATATGCTTACAAATGGAATTTTACAACATTTCATGTTGTTTCAGGTCAGAACTGACTTGGTTTCAAGAGTTTGATGAATTGTAATGTTTTCTTGCAAATATTCATGTAAACTCTTCACCTATGACAGAGAGTGCTCTAAAGTATAGTGTGGGAGCATATCAGACTGAAAGAAGCTTGTTTTGGATGGTTTTGCAATAACTTCATTCTGTAAAGTTTGATGTGCTCAATTGCAATACATATGCTTACAAATGGAATTTTACAACATTGCATGTTGTTTCAGGTCAGAACTGACTTGGTTTCAAGAGTTTGATGAATTGTAATGTTATCTTGCAAATATACATGTAAACTCTTCATCTATGACAGAGAGTGCTCTAAAGTATAGTGTGGGAGCATATCAGACTGAAATAAGCTTGTTTTGGATGGTTTTGCAATAACTTCATTCTGTAAAGTTTGATGTGCTCAATTGCAATACATATGCTTACAAATGGAATTTTACAAAATTTCATGTTGTTTCAGGTCAGAACTGACTTGGTTTCAAGAATTATATGAATTGTAATGTTTTCTTGCAAATATACATGTAAACTCTTCACCTATGACAGAGAGTGCTCTAAAGTATAGTGTGGGAGCATATCAGACTGAAATAAGCTTGTTTTGGATGGTTTTGCAATAACTTCATTCTGTAAAGTTTGATGTGCTCAATTGCAATACATATGCTTACAAATGGAATTTTACAAAATTTCATGTTGTTTCAGGTCAGAACTGACTTGGTTTCAAGAATTATATGAATTGTAATGTTTTCTTGCAAATATACATGTAAACTCTTCACCTATGACAGAGAGTGCTCTAAAGTATAGTGTGGGAGCATATCAGACTGAAAGAAGCTTGTTTTGGATGGTTTTGCAATAACTTCATTCTGTAAAGTTTGATGTGCTCAATTGCAATACATATGCTTACAAATGGAATTTTACAACATTTCTTGTTGTTTCAGGTCAGAACTGACTTGGTTTCAAGAGTTTGATGAATTGTAATGTTTTCTTTCAAATATACATGTAAACTCTTTACCTATGACAGAGAGTGCTCTAAAGTATAGTGTGGGAGCATATCAGACTGAAAGAAGCTTGTTTTGGATGGTTTTGCAATAACTTCATTCTGTAAAGTTTGATGTGCTCAATTGCAATACATATGCTTACAAATGGAATTTTACAACATTTCATGTTGTTTCAGGTCAGAACTGACTTGGTTTCAAGAGTTTGATGAATTGTAATGTTATCTTGCAAATATACAAGTAAACTCTTCATCTATGACAGAGAGTGCTCTAAAGTATAGTGTGGGAGCATATCAGACTGAAATAAGCTTGTTTTGGATGGTTTTGCAATAACTTCATTCTGTAAAGTTTGATGTGCTCAATTGCAATACATATGCTTACAAATGGAATTTTACAACATTTCATGTTGTTTCAGGTCAGAACTGACTTGGTTTCAAGAGTTTGATGAATTGTAATGTTTTCTTTCAAATATACATGTAAACTCTTTACCTATGACAGAGAGTGCTCTAAAGTATAGTGTGGGAGCATATCAGACTGAAAGAAGCTTGTTTTGGATGGTTTTGCAATAACTTCATTCTGTAAAGTTTGATGTGCTCAATTGCAATACATATGCTTACAAATGGAATTTTACAACATTTCATGTTGTTTCAGGTCAGAACTGACTTGGTTTCAAGAGTTTGATGAATTGTAATGTTATCTTGCAAATATACATGTAAACTCTTCACCTATGACAGAGAGTGCTCTAAAGTATAGTGTGGGAGCATATCAGACTGAAATAAGCTTGTTTTGGATGGTTTTGTAATAACTTCATTCTGTAAAGTTTGATGTGCTCAATTGCAATACATATGCTTACAAATGGAATTTTACAAAATTTCATGTTGTTTCAGGTCAGAACTGACTTGGTTTCAAGAATTATATGAATTGTAATGTTATCTTGCAAATATACATGTAAACTCTTCACCTATGACAGAGAGTGCTCTAAAGTATAATGTGGCAGCATATCAGACTGAAAGAAGCTTGTTTTGGATGGTTTTGCAAAAACTTCATTCTGTAAAGTTTGATGTGCTCAATTGCAATACATATGCTTACAAATGGAATTTTACAACATTTCATGTTGTTTCAGGTCAGAACTGACTTGGTTTCAAGAGTTTGATGAATTGTAATGTTATCTTGCAAATATACATGTAAACTTTTCACCTATGACAGAGAGTGCTCTAAAGTATAATGTGGGAGCATATCAGACAGAAGGAAGCTTGTTTTGGATGGTTTTGCAATATCTTCATTCTGTGAAGTTTGATGTGCTCAATTGCAATACATATGCTTACAAATGGAATTTTACAACATTTCTTGTTGTTTCAGGTCAGAACTGACTTGGTTTCAAGAGTTTGATGAATTGTAATGTTTTCTTTCAAATATACATGTAAACTCTTTACCTATGACAGAGAGTGCTCTATAG
Organism: Amia ocellicauda; assembly: GCF_036373705.1. Taxonomy (NCBI): domain Eukaryota; kingdom Metazoa; phylum Chordata; class Actinopteri; order Amiiformes; family Amiidae; genus Amia; species Amia ocellicauda. The sequence continues at coordinate 45,990 of NW_027102794.1, read as the reverse complement.
TATAGTGTGGGAGCATATCAGACTGAAAGAAGCTTGTTTTGGATGGTTTTGAACAACTTCATTCTGTAAAGTTTGATGTGCTCAATTGCAATACATATGCTTACAAATGGAATTTTACAACATTTCATGTTGTTTCAGGTCAGAAACTGACTTGGTTTCAAGAATTATATGAATTGTAATGTTTTCTTGCAAATATACATGTAAACTCTTCACCTATGACAGAGAGTGCTCTAAAGTATAGTGTGGGAGCATATTAGACTGAAAGAAGCTTGTTTTGGATGGTTTTGCAATAACTTCATTCTGTAAAGTTTGATGTGCTCAATTGCAATACATATGCTTACAAATGGAATTTTACAACATTTCATGTTGTTTCAGGTCAGAACTGACTTGGTTTCAAGAGTTTGATGAATTGTAATGTTATCTTGCAAATATACATGTAAACTCTTCACCTATGACAGAGAGTGCTCTAAAGTATAGTGTGGGAGCATATCAGACTGAAAGAAGCTTGTTTTGGATGGTTTTGCAATAACTTCATTCTGTAAAGTTTGATGTGCTCAATTGCAATACATATGCTTACAAATGGAATTTTACAACATTTCTTGTTGTTTCAGGTCAGAACTGACTTGGTTTCAAGAGTTTGATGAATTGTAATGTTTTCTTTCAAATATACATGTAAACTCTTTACCTATGACAGAGAGTGCTCTAAAGTATAGTGTGGGAGCATATCAGACTGAAAGAAGCTTGTTTTGGATGGTTTTGCAATAACTTCATTCTGTAAAGTTTGATGTGCTCAATTGCAATACATATGCTTACAAATGGAATTTTACAACATTTCATGTTGTTTCAGGTCAGAACTGACTTGGTTTCAAGAGTTTGATGAATTGTAATGTTTTCTTGCAAATATAAATGTAAACTCTTCACCTAAGACAGAGAGTGCTCTAAAGTATAGTGTGGGAGCATATCAGACTGAAAGAAGCTTGTTTTGGATGGTTTTGCAATAACTTCATTCTGTAAAGCTTGATGTGCTCAATTGCAATACATATGCTTACAAATGGAATTTTACAACATTTCATGTTGTTTCAGGTCAGAACTGACTTGGTTTCAAGAGTTTGATGAATTGTAATGTTATCTTGCAAATATTCATGTAAACTCTTCACCTATGACAGAGAGTGATCTAAAGTATAGTGTGGGAGCATTTCAGACTGAAAGAAGATTGTTTTGGATGGTTTTGCAATAACTTCATTCTGTAAAGTTTGATATGCTCAATTGCAATACATATGCTTACAAATGGAATTTTACAACATTTCATGTTGTTTCAGGTCAGAACTGACTTGGTTTCAAGAGTTTGATGAATTGTAATGTTTTCTTGCAAATATTCATGTAAACTCTTCACCTATGACAGAGAGTGCTCTAAAGTATAGTGTGGGAGCATATCAGACTGAAAGATGCTTGTTTTGGATGGTTTTGCAATAACTTCATTCTGTAAAGTTTGATGTGCTCAATTGCAATACATATGCTTACAAATGGAATTTTACAACATTTCTTGTTGTTTCAGGTCAGAACTGACTTGGTTTCAAGAGTTTGATGAATTGTAATGTTTTCTTTCAAATATACATGTAAACTCTTTACCTATGACAGAGAGTGCTCTAAAGTATAGTGTGGGAGCATATCAGACTGAAATAAGCTTGTTTTGGATGGTTTTGTAATAACTTCATTCTGTAAAGTTTGATGTGCTCAATTGCAATACATATGCTTACAAATGGAATTTTACAAAATTTCATGTTGTTTCAGGTCAGAACTGACTTGGTTTCAAGAATTATATGAATTGTAATGTTATCTTGCAAATATACATGTAAACTCTTCACCTATGACAGAGAGTGCTCTAAAGTATAATGTGGGAGCATATCAGACTGAAGGAAGCTTGTTTTGGATGGTTTTGCAATATCTTCATTCTGTGAAGTTTGATGTGCTCAATTGCAATACATATGCTTACAAATGGAATTTTACAACATTTCTTGTTGTTTCAGGTCCGAACTGACTTGGTTTCAAGAGTTTGATGAATTGTAATGTTTTCTTTCAAATATACATGTAAACTCTTTACCTATGACAGAGAGTGCTCTAAAGTATAGTGTGGGAGCATATCAGACTGAAAGAAGCTTGTTTTGGATGGTTTTGCAATAACTTCATTCTGTAAAGTTTGATGTGCTCAATTGCAATACATATGCTTACAAATGGAATTTTACAACATTTCATGTTGTTTCAGGTCAGAACTGACTTGGTTTCAAGAGTTTGATGAATTGTAATGTTTTCTTGCAAATATTCATGTAAACTCTTCACCTATGACAGAGAGTGATCTAAAGTATAGTGTGGGAGCATATCAGACTGAAAGAAGATTGTTTTGGATGGTTTTGCAATAACTTCATTCTGTAAAGTTTGATGTGCTCAATTGCAATACATATGCTTACAAATGGAATTTTACAACATTTCATGTTGTTTCAGGTCAGAACTGACTTGGTTTCAAGAGTTTGATGAATTGTAATGTTATCTTGCAAATATACATGTAAACTCTTCACCTATGACATAAGAGTGCTCTAAAGTATAGTCTGGGAGCATATCAGACTGAAAGAAGCTTGTTTTGGATGGTTTTGCAATAACTTCATTCTGTAAAGTTTGATGTGCTCAATTGCAATACATATGCTTACAAATGGAATTTTACAACATTTCATGTTGTTTCAGGTCAGAACTGACTTGGTTTCAAGAGTTTGATGAATTGTAATTTTATATTTCAAATATACATGTAAACTCTTCATCTATGACAGAGAGTGCTCTAAAGTATAGTGTGGGAGCATATCAGACTGAAAGAAGCTTGTTTTGGATGGTTTTGCAATAACTTCATTCTGTAAAGCTTGATGTGATCAATTGCAATACATATGCTTACAAATGGAATTTTACATCATTTCATGTTGTTTCAGGTCAGAACTGACTTGGTTTCAAGAGTTTGATGAATTGTAATGTTTTCTTGCAAATATTCATGTAAACTCTTCACCTATGACAGAGAGTGATCTAAAGTATAGTGTGGGAGCATTTCAGACTGAAAGAAGATTGTTTTGGATGGTTTTGCAATAACTTCATTCTGTAAAGTTTGATGTGCTCAATTGCAATACATATGCTTACAGATGGAATTTTATAACATTTCATGTTGTTTCAGGTCAGAACTGACTTGGTTTCAAGAGTTTGATGAATTGTAATGTTTTCTTGCAAATATTCATGTAAACTCTTCACCTATGACAGAGAGTGCTCTAAAGTATAGTGTGGGAGCATATCAGACTGAAAGAAGATTGTTTTGGATGGTTTTGCAATAACTTCATTCTGTAAAGTTTGATGTGCTCAATTGCAATACATATGCTTACAAATGGAATTTTACAACATTTCATGTTGTTTCAGGTCAGAACTGACTTGGTTTCAAGAGTTTGATGAATTGTAATGTTATCTTGCAAATATACATGTAAACTCTTCACCTATGACAGAGAGTGCTCTAAAGTATAGTGTGGGAGCATATCAGACTGAAAGAAGCTTGTTTTGGATGGTTTTGCAATAACTTCATTCTATAAAGCTTGATGTGATCAATTGCAATACATATGCTTACAAATGGAATTTTACAACATTTCATGTTGTTTCAGGTCAGAACTGACTTGGTTTCAAGAGTTTGATGAATTGTAATGTTTTCTTGCAAATATACATGTAAACTCTTCACCTATGACTGAGAGTGATCTAAAGTATAGTGTGGGAGCATATCAGACTGAAAGAAGATTGTTTTGGATGGTTTTGCAATAACTTCATTCTGTAAAGTTTGATGTGCTCAATTGCAATACATATGCTTACAGATGGAATTTTATAACATTTCATGTTGTTTCAGGTCAGAACTGACTTGGTTTCAAGAGTTTGATGAATTGTAATGTTATCTTGCAAATATACATGTAAACTCTTCACCTATGACAGAGAGTGCTCTAAAGTATAGTGTGGGAGCATATCAGACTGAAAGAAGCTTGTTTTGGATGGTTTTGCAATAACTTCATTCTGTAAAGTTTGATGTGCTCAATTGCAATACATATGCTTACAAATGGAATTTTACAACATTTCATGTTGTTTCAGGTCAGAACTGACTTGGTTTCAAGAGTTTGATGAATTGTAATGTTTTCTTGCAAATATTCATGTAAACTCTTCACCTATGACAGAGAGTGCTCTAATGTATAGTGTGGGAGCATATCAGACTGAAAGAAGATTGTTTTGGATGGTTTTGCAATAACTTCATTCTGTAAAGTTTGATGTGCTCAATTGCAATACATATGCTTACAAATGGAATTTTACAACATTTCATGTTGTTTCAGGTCAGAACTGACTTGGTTTCAAGAGTTTGATTAATTGTAATGTTATCTTGCAAATATACATGTAAACTCTTCACCTATGACAGAGAGTGCTCTAAAGTATAGTGTGGGAGCATATCAGACTGAAAGAAGCTTGTTTTGGATGGTTTTGCAATAACTTCATTCTGTAAAGTTTGATGTGCTCAATTGCAATACATATGCTTACAAATGGAATTTTACAACATGTCATGTTGTTTCAGGTCAGAACTGACTTGGTTTCAAGAGTTTGATGAATTGTAATGTTATCTTGCAAATATACATGTAAACTCTTCACCTATGACAGAGAGTGCTCTAAAGTATAGTGTGGGAGCATATCAGACTGAAAGAAGCTTGTTTTGGATGGTTTTGCAATATCTTCATTCTGTGAAGTTTGATGTGCTCAATTGCAATACATATGCTTACAAATGGAATTTTACAACATTTCTTGTTGTTTCAGGTCCGAACTGACTTGGTTTCAAGAGTTTGATGAATTGTAATGTTTTCTTTCAAATATACATGTAAACTCTTTACCTATGACAGAGAGTGCTCTAAAGTATAGTGTGGGAGCATATCAGACTGAAAGAAGCTTGTTTTGGATGGTTTTGCAATAACTTCATTCTGTAAAGTTTGATGTGCTCAATTGCAATACATATGCTTACAAATGGAATTTTACAACATTTCATGTTGTTTCAGGTCAGAAACTGACTTGGTTTCAAGAATTATATGAATTGTAATGTTTTCTTGCAAATATACATGTAAACTCTTCACCTAAGACAGAGAGTGCTCTAAAGTATAGTGTGGGAGCATATCAGACTGAAAGAAGCTTGTTTTGGATGGTTTTGCAATAACTTCATTCTGTAAAGCTTGATGTGATCAATTGCAATACATATGCTTACAAATGGAATTTTACAACATTTCATGTTGTTTCAGGTCAGAACTGACTTGGTTTCAAGAGTTTGATGAATTGTAATGTTTTCTTGCAAATATTCATGTAAACTCTTCACCTATGACAGAGAGTGATCTAAAGTATAGTGTGGGAGCATATCAGACTGAAAGAAGATTGTTTTGGATGGTTTTGCAATAACTTCATTCTGTAAAGTTTGATGTGCTCAATTGCAATACATATGCTTACAAATGGAATTTTACAACATTTCATGTTGTTTCAGGTCAGAACTGACTTGGTTTCAAGAGTTTGATGAATTGTAATGTTATCTTGCAAATATACATGTAAACTCTTCACCTATGACATAAGAGTGCTCTAAAGTATAGTGTGGGAGCATATCAGACTGAAAGAAGCTTGTTTTGGATGGTTTTGCAATAACTTCATTCTGTAAAGTTTGATGTGCTCAATTGCAATACATATGCTTACAAATGGAATTTTACAACATTTCATGTTGTTTCAGGTCAGAACTGACTTGGTTTCAAGAGTTTGATGAATTGTAATTTTATATTTCAAATATACATGTAAACTCTTCATCTGTGACAGAGAGTGCTCTAAAGTATAGTGTGGGAGCATATCAGACTGAAAGAAGCTTGTTTTGGATGGTTTTGCAATAATTTCATTCTGTAAAGTTTGATGTGCTCAATTGCAATACATATGCTTACAAATGGAATTTTACAACATTTCATGTTGTTTCAGGTCAGAACTGACTTGGTTTCAAGAGTTTGATGAATTGTAATGTTATCTTGCAAATATACATGTAAACTCTTCACCTATGACAGAGAGTGCTCTAAAGTATAGTGTGGGAGCATATCAGACTGAAAGAAGCTTGTTTTGGATGGTTTTGCAATAACTTCATTCTGTAAAGCTTGATGTGATCAATTGCAATACATATGCTTACAAATGGAATTTTACATCATTTCATGTTGTTTCAGGTCAGAACTGACTTGGTTTCAAGAGTTTGATGAATTGTAATGTTTTCTTGCAAATATTCATGTAAACTCTTCACCTATGACAGAGAGTGATCTAAAGTATAGTGTGGGAGCATTTCAGACTGAAAGAAGATTGTTTTGGATGGTTTTGCAATAACTTCATTCTGTAAAGTTTGATGTGCTCAATTGCAATACATATGCTTACAGATGGAATTTTATAACATTTCATGTTGTTTCAGGTCAGAACTGACTTGGTTTCAAGAGTTTGATGAATTGTAATGTTTTCTTGCAAATATTCATGTAAACTCTTCACCTATGACAGAGAGTGCTCTAAAGTATAGTGTGGGAGCATATCAGACTGAAAGAAGATTGTTTTGGATGGTTTTGCAATAACTTCATTCTGTAAAGTTTGATGTGCTCAATTGCAATACATATGCTTACAAATGGAATTTTACAACATTTCATGTTGTTTCAGGTCAGAACTGACTTGGTTTCAAGAGTTTGATGAATTGTAATGTTATCTTGCAAATATACATGTAAACTCTTCACCTATGACAGAGAGTGCTCTAAAGTATAGTGTGGGAGCATATCAGACTGAAAGAAGCTTGTTTTGGATGGTTTTGCAATAACTTCATTCTGTAAAGCTTGATGTGATCAATTGCAATACATATGCTTACAAATGGAATTTTACAACATTTCATGTTGTTTCAGGTCAGAACTGACTTGGTTTCAAGAGTTTGATGAATTGTAATGTTTTCTTGCAAATATACATGTAAACTCTTCACCTATGACTGAGAGTGATCTAAAGTATAGTGTGGGAGCATATCAGACTGAAAGAAGATTGTTTTGGATGGTTTTGCAATAACTTCATTCTGTAAAGTTTGATGTGCTCAATTGCAATACATATGCTTACAGATGGAATTTTATAACATTTCATGTTGTTTCAGGTCAGAACTGACTTGGTTTCAAGAGTTTGATGAATTGTAATGTTATCTTGCAAATATACATGTAAACTCTTCACCTATGACAGAGAGTGCTCTAAAGTATAGTGTGGGAGCATATCAGACTGAAAGAAGCTTGTTTTGGATGGTTTTGCAATAACTTCATTCTGTAAAGTTTGATGTGCTCAATTGCAATACATATGCTTACAAATGGAATTTTACAACATTTCATGTTGTTTCAGGTCAGAACTGACTTGGTTTCAAGAGTTTGATGAATTGTAATGTTTTCTTGCAAATATTCATGTAAACTCTTCACCTATGACAGAGAGTGCTCTAAAGTATAGTGTGGGAGCATATCAGACTGAAAGAAGATTGTTTTGGATGGTTTTGCAATAACTTCATTCTGTAAAGTTTGATGTGCTCAATTGCAATACATATGCTTACAAATGGAATTTTACAACATTTCATGTTGTTTCAGGTCAGAACTGACTTGGTTTCAAGAGTTTGATGAATTGTAATGTTATCTTGCAAATATACATGTAAACTCTTCACCTATGACAGAGAGTGCTCTAAAGTATAGTGTGGGAGCATATCAGACTGAAAGAAGCTTGTTTTGGATGGTTTTGCAATAACTTCATTCTGTAAAGTTTGATGTGCTCAATTGCAATACATATGCTTACAAATGGAATTTTACAACATTTCATGTTGTTTCAGGTCAGAACTGACTTGGTTTCAAGAGTTTGATTAATTGTAATGTTATCTTGCAAATATACATGTAAACTCTTCACCTATGACAGAGAGTGCTCTAAAGTATAGTGTGGGAGCATATCAGACTGAAAGAAGCTTGTTTTGGATGGTTTTGCAATAACTTCATTCTGTAAAGTTTGATGTGCTCAATTGCAATACATATGCTTACAAATGGAATTTTACAACATGTCATGTTGTTTCAGGTCAGAACTGACTTGGTTTCAAGAGTTTGATGAATTGTAATGTTATCTTGCAAATATACATGTAAACTCTTCACCTATGACAGAGAGTGCTCTAAAGTATAGTGTGGGAGCATATCAGACTGAAAGAAGCTTGTTTTGGATGGTTTTGCAATAACTTCATTCTGTAAAGTTTGATGTGCTCAGTTGCAATACATATGCTTACAAATGGAATTTTACAACATTTCATGTTGTTTCAGGTCAGAACTGACTTGGTTTCAAGAGTTTGATGAATTGTAATGTTATCTTGCAAATATACATGTAAACTCTTCACCTATGACAGAGAGTGCTCTAAAGTATAGTGTGGGAGCATATCAGACTGAAAGAAGCTTGTTTTGGATGGTTTTGCAATAACTTCATTCTGTAAAGTTTGATGTGCTCAATTGCAATACATATGCTTACAAATGGAATTTTACAACATTTCATGTTGTTTCAGGTCAGAACTGACTTGGTTTCAAGAGTTTGATGAATTGTAATGTTTTCTTGCAAATATTCATGTAAACTCTTCACCTATGACAGAGAGTGCTCTAAAGTATAGTGTGGGAGCATATCAGACTGAAAGATGCTTGTTTTGGATGGTTTTGCAATAACTTCATTCTGTAAAGTTTGATGTGCTCAATTGCAATACATATGCTTACAAATGGAATTTTACAACATTTCTTGTTGTTTCAGGTCAGAACTGACTTGGTTTCAAGAGTTTGATGAATTGTAATGTTTTCTTTCAAATATACATGTAAACTCTTTACCTATGACAGAGAGTGCTCTAAAGTATAGTGTGGGAGCATATCAGACTGAAAGAAGCTTGTTTTGGATGGTTCTGTAATAACTTCATTCTGTAAAGTTTGATGTGCTCAATTGCAATACATATGCTTACAAATGGAATTTTACAAAATTTCATGTTGTTTCAGGTCAGAACTGACTTGGTTTCAAGAATTATATGAATTGTAATGTTATCTTGCAAATATACATGTAAACTCTTCACCTATGACAGAGAGTGCTCTAACGTATAATGTGGGAGCATATCAGACTGAAGGAAGCTTGTTTTGGATGGTTTTGCAATATCTTCATTCTGTGAAGTTTGATGTGCTCAATTGCAATACATATGCTTACAAATGGAATTTTACAACATTTCTTGTTGTTTCAGGTCCGAACTGACTTGGTTTCAAGAGTTTGATGAATTGTAATGTTTTCTTTCAAATATACATGTAAACTCTTTACCTATGACAGAGGGTGCTCTAAAGTATAGTGTGGGAGCATATCAGACTGAAAGAAGCTTGTTTTGGATGGTTTTGCAATAACTTCATTCTGTAAAGTTTGATGTGCTCAATTGCAATACATATGCTTACAAATGGAATTTTACAACATTTCATGTTGTTTCAGGTCAGAACTGACTTGGTTTCAAGAGTTTGATGAATTGTAATTTTATATTTCAAATATACATGTAAACTCTTCATCTATGACAGAGAGTGCTCTAAAGTATAGTGTGGGAGCATATCAGACTGAAAGAAGCTTGTTTTGGATGGTTTTGCAATAATTTCATTCTGTAAAGTTTGATGTGCTCAATTGCAATACATATGCTTACAAATGGAATTTTACAACATTTCATGTTGTTTCAGGTCAGAACTGACTTGGTTTCAAGAGTTTGATGAATTGTAATGTTATCTTGCAAATATACATGTAAACTCTTCACCTATGACAGAGAGTGCTCTAAAGTATAGTGTGGGAGCATATCAGACTGAAAGAAGCTTGTGTTGGATGGTTTTGCAATAACTTCATTCTGTAAAGCTTGATGTGATCAATTGCAATACATATGCTTACAAATGGAATTTTACATCATTTCATGTTGTTTCAGGTCAGAACTGACTTGGTTTCAAGAATTATATGAATTGTAATGTTTTCTTGCAAATATACATGTAAACTCTTCACCTATGACAGAGAGTGCTCTAAAGTATAGTGTGGGAGCATATCAGACTGAAAGAAGCTTGTTTTGGATGGTTTTGCAATAACTTCATTCTGTAAAGTTTGATGTGCTCAATTGCAATACATATGCTTACAAATGGAATTTTACAACATTTCATGTTGTTTCAGGTCAGAACTGACTGGGTTTCAAGAATTATATGAATTGTAATGTTTTCTTGCAAATATACATGTAAACTCTTCACCTATGACAGAGAGTGCTCTAAAGTATAGTGTGGGAGCATATCATACTGAAAGAAGCTTGTTTTGGATGGTTTTGCAATAACTTCATTCTGTAAAGTTTGATGTGCTCAATTGCAATACATATGCTTACAAATGGAATTTTACAACATTTCATGTTGTTTCAGGTCAGAACTGACTTGGTTTCAAGAGTTTGATGAATTGTAATGTTATCTTGCAAATATACATGTAAACTCTTCACCTATGACAGAGAGTGCTCTAAAGTATAGTGTGGGAGCATATCATACTGAAAGAAGCTTGTTTTGGATGGTTTTGCAAAAACTTCATTCTGTAAAGTTTGATGTGCTCAATTGCAATACATATGCTTACAAATGGAATTTTACAACATTTCATGTTGTTTCAGGTCAGAACTGACTTGGTTTCAAGAGTCTGATGAATTGTAATGTTATCTTGCAAATATACATGTAAACTCTTCATCTATGACAGAGAGTGCTCTAAAGTATAGTGTGGGAGCATATCAGACTGAAAGAAGCTTGTTTTGGATGGTTTTGCAATAACTTCATTCTGTAAAGTTTGATGTGCTCAATTGCAATACATATGCTTACAAATGGAATTTTACAACATTTCATGTTGTTTCAGGTCAGAACTTACTGGGTTTCAAGAATTATATGAATTGTAATGTTTTCTTGCAAATATACATGTAAACTCTTCACCTATGACAGAGAGTGCTCTAAAGTATAGTGTGGGAGCATATCATACTGAAAGAAGCTTGTTTTGGATGGTTTTGCAATAACTTCATTCTGTAAAGTTTGATGTGCTCAATTGCAATACATATGCTTACAAATGGAATTTTACAACATTTCATGTTGTTTCAGGTCAGAACTGACTTGGTTTCAAGAGTTTGATGAATTGTAATGTTATCTTGCAAATATACATGTAAACTCTTCACCTATGACAGAGAGTGCTCTAAAGTATAGTGTGGGAGCATATCATACTGAAAGAAGCTTGTTTTGGATGGTTTTGCAATAACTTCATTCTGTAAAGTTTGATGTGCTCAATTGCAATACATATGCTTACAAATAGAATTTTACAACATTTCATGTTGTTTCAGGTCAGAACTGACTTGGTTTCAAGAGTTTGATGAATTGTAATGTTTTCTTGCAAATATACATGTAAACTCTTCATCTATGACAGAGAGTGCTCTAAAGTATAGTGTGGGAGCATATCAGACTGAAAGAAGCTTGTTTTGGATGGTTTTGCAATAACATCATTCTGTAAAGTTTGATGTGCTCAATTGCAATACATATGCTTACAAATGGAATTTTACAACATTTCATGTTGTTTCAGGTCAGAACTGACTGGGTTTCAAGACTTATATGAATTGTAATGTTTTCTTGCAAATATACATGTAAACTCTTCACCTATGACAGAGAGTGCTCTAAAGTATAGTGTGGGAGCATATCATACTGAAAGAAGCTTGTTTTGGATGGTTTTGCAAAAACTTCATTCTGTAAAGTTTGATGTGCTCAATTGCAATACATATGCTTACAAATGGAATTTTACAACATTTCATGTTGTTTCAGGTCAGAACTGACTTGGTTTCAAGAGTTTGATGAATTGTAATGTTATCTTTCAAATATACATGTAAACTCTTCACCTATGACAGAGAGTGCTCTAAAGTATAGTGTGGGAGCATATCAGACTGAAAGAAGCTTGTTTTGGATGGTTTTGCAATAACTTCATTCTGTAAAGTTTGATGTGCTCAATTGCAATACATATGCTTGCAAATGGAATTTTACAACATTTCATGTTGTTTCAGGTCAGAACTGACTTGGTTTCAAGAGTTTGATGAATTGTAATGTTATCTTGCAAATATACATGTAAACTCTTCACCTATGACAGAGAGTGCTCTAAAGTATAGTGTGGGAGCATATCAGACTGAAAGAAGCTTGTTTTGGATGGTTTTGCAATAACTTCATTCTGTAAAGTTTGATGTGCTCAATTGCAATACATATGCTTACAAATGGAATTTTACAACATTTCATGTTGTTTCAGGTCAGAACTGACTTGGTTTCAAGAGTTTGATGAATTGTAATGTTTTCTTGCAAATATACATGTAAACTCTTCACCTATGACAGAGAGTGCTCTAAAGTATAGTGTGGGAGCATATTATACTGAAAGAAGCTTGTTTTGGATGGTTTTGCAATAACTTCATTCTGTAAAGTTTGATGTGCTCAATTGCAATACATATGCTTACAAATGGAATTTTACAACATTTCATGTTGTTTCAGGTCAGAACTGACTTGGTTTCAAGAGTTTGATGAATTGTAATGTTATCTTGCAAATATACATGTAAACTCTTCACCTATGACAGAGAGTGCTCTAAAGTATAGTGTGGGAGCATATCATACTGAAAGAAGCTTGTTTTGGATGGTTTTGCAATAACTTCATTCTGTAAAGTTTGATGTGCTCAATTGCAATACATATGCTTACAAATGGAATTTTACAACATTTCATGTTGTTTCAGGTCAGAACTGACTTGGTTTCAAGAGTCTGATGAATTGTAATGTTATCTTGCAAATATACATGTAAACTCTTCATCTATGACAGAGAGTGCTCTAAAGTATAGTGTGGGAGCATATCAGACTGAAAGAAGCTTGTTTTGGATGGTTTTGCAATAACTTCATTCTGTAAAGTTTGATGTGCTCAATTGCAATACATATGCTTACAAATGGAATTTTACAACATTTCATGTTGTTTCAGGTCAGAACTTACTGGGTTTCAAGAATTATATGAATTGTAATGTTTTCTTGCAAATATACATGTAAACTCTTCACCTATGACAGAGAGTGCTCTAAAGTATAGTGTGGGAGCATATCAGACTGAAAGAAGCTTGTTTTGGATGGTTTTGCAATAACTTCATTCTGTAAAGTTTGATGTGCTCAATTGCAATACATATGCTTACAAATGGAATTTTACAACATTTCATGTTGTTTCAGGTCAGAACTGACTTGGTTTCAAGAGTTTGATGAATTGTAATGTTATCATGCAAATATACATGTAAACTCTTCACCTATGACAGAGAGTGCTCTAAAGTATAGTGAGGGAGCATATCATACTGAAAGAAGCTTGTTTTGGTTTGTTTTGCAATAACTTCATTCTGTAAAGTTTGATGTGCTCAATTGCAATACATATGCTTACAAATGGAATTTTACAACATTTCATGTTGTTTCAGGTCAGAACTGACTTGGTTTCAAGAATTATATGAATTGTAATGTTTTCTTGCAAATATACATGTAAACTCTTCACCTATGACAGAGAGTGCTCTAAAGTATAGTGTGGGAGCATATCAGACTGAAAGAAGCTTGTTTTGGATGGTTTTGCAATAACTTCATTCTGTAAAGTTTGATGTGCTCAATTGCAATACATATGCTTACAAATGGAATTTTACAACATTTCATGTTGTTTCAGGTCAGAACTGACTTGGTTTCAAGAGTTTGATGAATTGTAATGTTATCTTGCAAATATACATGTAAACTCTTCACCTATGACAGAGAGTGCTCTAAAGTATAGTGTGGGAGCATATCAGACTGAAAGAAGCTTGTTTTGGATGGTTTTGCAATAACTTCATTCTGTAAAGTCTGATGTGCTCAATTGCAATACATATGCTTACAAATGGAATTTTACAACATTTCATGTTGTTTCAGGTCAGAACTGACTTGGTTTCAAGAATTATATGAATTGTAATGTTTTCTTGCAAATATACATGTAAACTCTTCACCTATGACAGAGAGTGCTCTAAAGTATAGTGTGGGAGCATATCAGACTGAAAGAAGCTTGTTTTGGATGGTTTTGCAATAACTTCATTCTGTAAAGTTTGATGTGCTCAATTGCAATACATATGCTTACAAATGGAATTTTACAACATTTCATGTTGTTTCAGGTCAGAACTGACTTGGTTTAATGAGTTTGATGAATTGTAATGTTATCTTGCAAATATACATGTAAACTCTTCACCTATGACAGAGAGTGCTCTAAAGTATAGTGTGGGAGCATATCAGACTGAAAGAAGCTTGTTTTGGATGGTTTTGCAATAACTTCATTCTGTAAAGTTTGATGTGCTCAATTGCAATACATATGCTTACAAATGGAATTTTACAACATTTCATGTTGTTTCAGGTCAGAACTGACTTGGTTTCAAGAGTTTGATGAATTGTAATGTTTTCTTTCAAATATACATGTAAACTCTTCACCTATGACAGAGAGTGCTCTAAAGTTTAGTGTGGGAGCATATCAGACTGAAAGAAGCTTGTTTTGGATGGTTTTGCAATAACTTCATTCTGTAAAGTTTGATGTGCTCAATTGCAATACATATGCTTACAAATGGAATTTTACAACATTTCATGTTGTTTCAGGTCAGAACTGACTGGGTTTCAAGAATTTGATGAATTGTAATGTTATCTTGCAAATATACATGTAAACTCTTCATCTATGACAGAGAGTGCTCTAAAGTATAGTGTGGGAGCATATCAGACTGAAAAAAGCTTGTTTTGGATGGTTTTGCAATAACTTCATTCTGTAAAGTTTGATGTGCTCAATTGCAATACATATGCTTACAAATGGAATTTTACAACATTTCATGTTGTTTCAGGTCAGAACTGACTTGGTTTCAAGAATTATATGAATTGTAATGTTATCTTGCAAATATACATGTAAACTCTTCACCTATGACAGAGAGTGCTCTAAAGTATAGTGTGGGAGCATATCATACTGAAAGAAGCTTGTTTTGGATGGTTTTGCAATAACTTCATTCTGTAAAGTTTGATGTGCTCAATTGCAATACATATGCTTACAAATGGAATTTTACAACATTTCATGTTGTTTCAGGTCAGAGCTGACTTGGTTAGATGAATTGTAATGTTATCTTGCAAATATACATGTAAACTCTTCACCTATGACAGAGAGTGCTCTAAAGTATAGTGTGGGAGCATATCAGACTGAAAGAAGCTTGTTTTGGATGGTTTTGCAATAACTTCATTCTGTAAAGTTTGATGTGCTCAATTGCAATACATATGCTTACAAATGGAATTTTACAACATTTCATGTTGTTTCAGGTCAGAACTGACTTGGTTTCAAGAGTTTGATGAATTGTAATGTTATCATGCAAATATACATGTAAACTCTTCACCTATGACAGAGAGTGCTCTAAAGTATAGTGAGGGAGCATATCATACTGAAAGAAGCTTGTTTTGGTTTGTTTTGCAATAACTTCATTCTGTAAAGTTTGATGTGCTCAATTGCAATACATATGCTTACAAATGGAATTTTACAACATTTCATGTTGTTTCAGGTCAGAACTGACTTGGTTTCAAGAATTATATGAATTGTAATGTTTTCTTGCAAATATACATGTAAACTCTTCACCTATGACAGAGAGTGCTCTAAAGTATAGTGTGGGAGCATATCAGACTGAAAGAAGCTTGTTTTGGATGGTTTTGCAATAACTTCATTCTGTAAAGTTTGATGTGCTCAATTGCAATACATATGCTTACAAATGGAATTTTACAACATTTCATGTTGTTTCAGGTCAGAACTGACTTGGTTTCAAGAGTTTGATGAATTGTAATGTTATCTTGCAAATATACATGTAAACTCTTCACCTATGACAGAGAGTGCTCTAAAGTATAGTGTGGGAGCATATCAGACTGAAAGAAGCTTGTTTTGGATGGTTTTGCAATAACTTCATTCTGTAAAGTCTGATGTGCTCAATTGCAATACATATGCTTACAGATGGAATTTTACAACATTTCATGTTGTTTCAGGTCAGAACTGACTTGGTTTCAAGAATTATATGAATTGTAATGTTTTCTTGCAAATATACATGTAAACTCTTCACCTATGACAGAGAGTGCTCTAAAGTATAGTGTGGGAGCATATCAGACTGAAAGAAGCTTGTTTTGGATGGTTTTGCAATAACTTCATTCTGTAAAGTTTGATGTGCTCAATTGCAATACATATGCTTACAAATGGAATTTTACAACATTTCATGTTGTTTCAGGTCAGAACTGACTTGGTTTAATGAGTTTGATGAATTGTAATGTTATCTTGCAAATATACATGTAAACTCTTCACCTATGACAGAGAGTGCTCTAAAGTATAGTGTGGGAGCATATCAGACTGAAAGAAGCTTGTTTTGGATGGTTTTGCAATAACTTCATTCTGTAAAGTTTGATGTGCTCAATTGCAATACATATGCTTACAAATGGAATTTTACAACATTTCATGTTGTTTCAGGTCAGAACTGACTTGGTTTCAAGAGTTTGATGAATTGTAATGTTTTCTTTCAAATATACATGTAAACTCTTCACCTATGACAGAGAGTGCTCTAAAGTTTAGTGTGGGAGCATATCAGACTGAAAGAAGCTTGTTTTGGATGGTTTTGCAATAACTTCATTCTGTAAAGTTTGATGTGCTCAATTGCAATACATATGCTTACAAATGGAATTTTACAACATTTCATGTTGTTTCAGGTCAGAACTGACTGGGTTTCAAGAATTTGATGAATTGTAATGTTATCTTGCAAATATACATGTAAACTCTTCATCTATGACAGAGAGTGCTCTAAAGTATAGTGTGGGAGCATATCAGACTGAAAAAAGCTTGTTTTGGATGGTTTTGCAATAACTTCATTCTGTAAAGTTTGATGTGCTCAATTGCAATACATATGCTTACAAATGGAATTTTACAACATTTCATGTTGTTTCAGGTCAGAACTGACTTGGTTTCAAGAGTTTGATGAATTGTAATGTTATCTTGCAAATATACATGTAAACTCTTCACCTATGACAGAGAGTGCTCTAAAGTATAGTGTGGGAGCATATCAGACTGAAAGAAGCTTGTTTTGCATGGTTTTGCAATAACTTCATTCTGTAAAGTCTGATGTGCTCAATTGCAATACATATGCTTACAAATGGAATTTTACAACATTTCATGTTGTTTCAGGTCAGAACTGACTTGGTTTCAAGAATTATATGAATTGTAATGTTTTCTTGCAAATATACATGTAAACTCTTCACCTATGACAGAGAGTGCTCTAAAGTATAGTGTGGGAGCATATCAGACTGAAAGAAGCTTGTTTTGGATGGTTTTGCAATAACTTCATTCTGTAAAGTTTGATGTGCTCAATTGCAATACATATGCTTACAAATGGAATTTTACAACATTTCATGTTGTTTCAGGTCAGAACTGACTTGGTTTAATGAGTTTGATGAATTGTAATGTTATCTTGCAAATATACATGTAAACTCTTCACCTATGACAGAGAGTGCTCTAAAGTATAGTGTGGGAGCATATCAGACTGAAAGAAGCTTGTTTTGGATGGTTTTGCAATAACTTCATTCTGTAAAGTTTGATGTGCTCAATTGCAATACATATGCTTACAAATGGAATTTTACAACATTTCATGTTGTTTCAGGTCAGAACTGACTTGGTTTCAAGAGTTTGATGAATTGTAATGTTTTCTTTCAAATATACATGTAAACTCTTCACCTATGACAGAGAGTGCTCTAAAGTTTAGTGTGGGAGCATATCAGACTGAAAGAAGCTTGTTTTGGATGGTTTTGCAATAACTTCATTCTGTAAAGTTTGATGTGCTCAATTGCAATACATATGCTTACAAATGGAATTTTACAACATTTCATGTTGTTTCAGGTCAGAACTGACTGGGTTTCAAGAATTTGATGAATTGTAATGTTATCTTGCAAATATACATGTAAACTCTTCATCTATGACAGAGAGTGCTCTAAAGTATAGTGTGGGAGCATATCAGACTGAAAAAAGCTTGTTTTGGATGGTTTTGCAATAACTTCATTCTGTAAAGTTTGATGTGCTCAATTGCAATACATATGCTTACAAATGGAATTTTACAACATTTCATGTTGTTTCAGGTCAGAACTGACTTGGTTTCAAGAATTATATGAATTGTAATGTTTTCTTGCAAATATACATGTAAACTCTTCACCTATGACAGAGAGTGCTCTAAAGTATAGTGTGGGAGCATATCAGACTGATAGAAGCTTGTTTTGGATGGTTTTGCAATAACTTCATTCTGTAAAGTTTGATGTGCTCAATTGCAATACATATGCTTACAAATGGAATTTTACAACATTTCATGTTGTTTCAGGTCAGAACTGACTTGGTTTCAAGAATTATATGAATTGTAATGTTTTCTTGCAAATACACATGTAAACTCTTCACCTATGACAGAGAGTGCTCTAAAGTATAGTGTGGGAGCATATCAGACTGAAAGAAGCTTGTTTTGGATGGTTTTGCAATAACTTCATTCTGTAAAGTTTGATGTGCTCAATTGCAATACATATGCTTACAAATGGAATTTTACAACATTTCATGTTGTTTCAGGTCAGAACTGACTTGGTTTCAAGAATTTGATGAATTGTAATGTGATCTTGCAAATATACATGTAAACTCTTCATCTATGACAGAGAGTGCTCTAAAGTATAGTGTGGGAGCATATCAGACTGAAAGAAGCTTGTTTTGGATAGTTTTGCAATAACTTAATTCTGTAAAGTTTGATGTGCTCAATTGCAATACATATGCTTACAAATGGAATTTTACAACATTTCATGTTGTTTCAGGTCAGAACTGACTTGGTTTCAAGAGTTTGATGAATTGTAATGTTAAATTGCAAATATACATGTAAACTCTTCACCTATGACAGAGAGTGCTCTAAAGTATAGTGTGGGAGCATATCAGACTGAAAGAAGCTTGTTTTGGATGGTTTTGCAATAACTTCATTCTGTAAAGTTTGATGTGCTCAATTGCAATACATATGCTTACAAATGGAATTTTACAACATTTCATGTTGTTTCAGGTCAGAACTGACTTGGTTTCAAGAGTTTGATGAATTGTAATGTTATCTTGCAAATATACATGTAAACTCTTCACCTATGACAGAGAGTGCTCTAAAGTATAGTGTGGGAGCATATCAGACTGAAAGAAGCTTGTTTTGGATGGTTTTGCAATAACTTCATTCTGTAAAGTTTGATGTGCTCAATTGCAATACATATGCTTACAAATGGAATTTTACAACATTTCATGTTGTTTCAGGTCAGAACTGACTTGGTTTCAAGAGTTTGATGAATTGTAATGTTATCTTTCAAATATTCATGTAAACTCTTCACCTATGACAGAGAGTGCTCTAAAGTATAGTGTGGGAGCATATCAGACTGAAAGAAGCTTGTTTTGGATGGTTTTGCAATAACTTCATTCTGTAAAGTTTGATGTGCTCAATTGCAATACATATGCTTACAAATGGAATTTTACAACATTTCATGTTGTTTCAGGTCAGAACTGACTTGGTTTCAAGAGTCTGATGAATTGTAATGTTATCTTGCAAATATACATGTAAACTCTTCATCTATGACAGAGAGTGCTCTAAAGTATAGTGTGGGAGCATATCAGACTGAAAGAAGCTTGTTTTGGATGGTTTTGCAATAACTTCATTCTGTAAAGTTTGATGTGCTCAATTGCAATACATATGCTTACAAATGGAATTTTACAACATTTCATGTTGTTTCAGGTCAGAACTGACTGGGTTTCAAGAATTATATGAATTGTAATGTTTTCTTGCAAATATACATGTAAACTCTTCACCTATGACAGAGAGTGCTCTAAAGTATAGTGTGGGAGCATATCATACTGAAAGAAGCTTGTTTTGGATGGTTTTGCAAAAACTTCATTCTGTAAAGTTTGATGTGCTCAATTGCAATACATATGCTTACAAATGGAATTTTACAACATTTCATGTTGTTTCAGGTCAGAACTGACTTGGTTTCAAGAATTATATGAATTGTAATGTTTTCTTGCAAATATACATGTAAACTCTTCACCTATGACAGAGAGTGCTCTAAAGTATAGTGTGGGAGCATATCAGACTGAAAGAAGCTTGTTTTGGATGGTTTTGCAATAACTTCATTCTGTAAAGTTTGATGTGCTCAATTGCAATACATATGCTTACAAATGGAATTTTACAACATTTCATGTTGTTTCAGGTCAGAACTGACTGGGTTTCAAGAATTATATGAATTGTAATGTTTTCTTGCAAATACACATGTAAACTCTTCACCTATGACAGAGAGTGCTCTAAAGTATAGTGTGGGAGCATATCAGACTGAAAGAAGCTTGTTTTGGATGGTTTTGCAATAACTTCATTCTGTAAAGTTTGATGTGCTCAATTGCAATACATATGCTTACAAATGGAATTTTACAACATTTCATGTTGTTTCAGGTCAGAACTGACTTGGTTTCAAGAATTTGATGAATTGTAATGTGATCTTGCAAATATACATGTAAACTCTTCATCTATGACAGAGAGTGCTCTAAAGTATAGTGTGGGAGCATATCAGACTGAAAGAAGCTTGTTTTGGATAGTTTTGCAATAACTTCATTCTGTAAAGTTTGATGTGCTCAATTGCAATACATATGCTTACAAATGGAATTTTACAACATTTCATGTTGTTTCAGGTCAGAACTGACTTGGTTTCAAGAGTTTGATGAATTGTAATGTTAAATTGCAAATATACATGTAAACTCTTCACCTATGACAGAGAGTGCTCTAAAGTATAGTGTGGGAGCATATCAGACTGAAAGAAGCTTGTTTTGGATGGTTTTGCAATAACTTCATTCTGTAAAGTTTGATGTGCTCAATTGCAATACATATGCTTACAAATGGAATTTTACAACATTTCATGTTGTTTCAGGTCAGAACTGACTTGGTTTCAAGAGTTTGATGAATTGTAATGTTATCTTGCAAATATACATGTAAACTCTTCACCTATGACAGAGAGTGCTCTAAAGTATAGTGTGGGAGCATATCAGACTGAAAGAAGCTTGTTTTGGATGGTTTTGCAATAACTTCATTCTGTAAAGTTTGATGTGCTCAATTGCAATACATATGCTTACAAATGGAATTTTACAACATTTCATGTTGTTTCAGGTCAGAACTGACTTGGTTTCAAGAGTTTGATGAATTGTAATGTTATCTTTCAAATATTCATGTAAACTCTTCACCTATGACAGAGAGTGCTCTAAAGTATAGTGTGGGAGCATATCAGACTGAAAGAAGCTTGTTTTGGATGGTTTTGCAATAACTTCATTCTGTAAAGTTTGATGTGCTCAATTGCAATACATATGCTTACAAATGGAATTTTACAACATTTCATGTTGTTTCAGGTCAGAACTGACTTGGTTTCAAGAGTTTGATGAATTGTAATGTTATCTTGCAAATATACATGTAAACTCTTCATCTATGACAGAGAGTGCTCTAAAGTATAGTGTGGGAGCATATCAGACTGAAAGAAGCTTGTTTTGGATGGTTTTGCAATAACTTCATTCTGTAAAGTTTGATGTGCTCAATTGCAATACATATGCTTACAAATGGAATTTTACAACATTTCATGTTGTTTCAGGTCAGAACTGACTGGGTTTCAAGAATTATATGAATTGTAATGTTTTCTTGCAAATATACATGTAAACTCTTCACCTATGACAGAGAGTGCTCTAAAGTATAGTGTGGGAGCATATCATACTGAAAGAAGCTTGTTTTGGATGGTTTTGCAAAAACTTCATTCTGTAAAGTTTGATGTGCTCAATTGCAATACATATGCTTACAAATGGAATTTTACAACATTTCATGTTGTTTCAGGTCAGAACTGACTTGGTTTCAAGAATTATATGAATTGTAATGTTTTCTTGCAAATATACATGTAAACTCTTCACCTATGACAGAGAGTGCTCTAAAGTATAGTGTGGGAGCATATCAGACTGAAAGAAGCTTGTTTTGGATGGTTTTGCAATAACTTCATTCTGTAAAGTTTGATGTGCTCAATTGCAATACATATGCTTACAAATGGAATTTTACAACATTTCATGTTGTTTCAGGTCAGAACTGACTGGGTTTCAAGAATTATATGAATTGTAATGTTTTCTTGCAAATATACATGTAAACTCTTCACCTATGACAGAGAGTGCTCTAAAGTATAGTGTGGGAGCATATCATACTGAAAGAAGCTTGTTTTGGATGGTTTTGCAATAACTTCATTCTGTAAAGTTTGATGTGCTCAATTGCAATACATATGCTTACAAATGGAATTTTACAACATTTCATGTTGTTTCAGGTCAGAACTGACTTGGTTTCAAGAGTCTGATGAATTGTAATGTTATCTTGCAAATATACATGTAAACTCTTCATCTATGACAGAGAGTGCTCTAAAGTATAGTGTGGGAGCATATCAGACTGAAAGAAGCTTGTTTTGGATGGTTTTGCAATAACTTCATTCTGTAAAGTTTGATGTGCTCAATTGCAATACATATGCTTACAAATGGAATTTTACAACATTTCATGTTGTTTCAGGTCAGAACTGACTGGGTTTCAAGAATTATATGAATTGTAATGTTTTCTTGCAAATATACATGTAAACTCTTCACCTATGACAGAGAGTGCTCTAAAGTATAGTGTGGGAGCATATCATACTGAAAGAAGCTTGTTTTGGATGGTTTTGCAATAACTTCATTCTGTAAAGTTTGATGTGCTCAATTGCAATACATATGCTTACAAATGGAATTTTACAACATTTCATGTTGTTTCAGGTCAGAACTGACTTGGTTTCAAGAGTTTGATGAATTGTAATGTTATCTTGCAAATATACATGTAAACTCTTCACCTATGACAGAGAGTGCTCTAAAGTATAGTGTGGGAGCATATCATACTGAAAGAAGCTTGTTTTGGATGGTTTTGCAATAACTTCATTCTGTAAAGTTTGATGTGCTCAATTGCAATACATATGCTTACAAATAGAATTTTACAACATTTCATGTTGTTTCAGGTCAGAACTGACTTGGTTTCAAGAGTTTGATGAATTGTAATGTTTTCTTGCAAATATACATGTAAACTCTTCATCTATGACAGAGAGTGCTCTAAAGTATAGTGTGGGAGCATATCAGACTGAAAGAAGCTTGTTTTGGATGGTTTTGCAATAACATCATTCTGTAAAGTTTGATGTGCTCAATTGCAATACATATGCTTACAAATGGAATTTTACAACATTTCATGTTGTTTCAGGTCAGAACTGACTGGGTTTCAAGACTTATATGAATTGTAATGTTTTCTTGCAAATATACATGTAAACTCTTCACCTATGACAGAGAGTGCTCTAAAGTATAGTGTGGGAGCATATCAGACTGAAAGAAGCTTGTTTTGGATGGTTTTGCAATAACTTCATTCTGTAAAGTTTGATGTGCTCAATTGCAATACATATGCTTGCAAATGGAATTTTACAACATTTCATGTTGTTTCAGGTCAGAACTGACTTGGTTTCAAGAGTTTGATGAATTGTAATGTTATCTTGCAAATAAACATGTAAACTCTTCATCTATGACAGAGAGTGCTCTAAAGTATAGTGTGGGATCATATCAGACTGAAAGAAGCTTGTTTTGGATGGTTTTGCAATAACTTCATTCTGTAAAGTTTGATGTGCTCAATTGCAATACATATGCTTACAAATGGAATTTTACAACATTTCATGTTGTTTCAGGTCAGAACTGACTTGGTTTCAAGAGTTTGATGAATTGTAATGTTATCTTGCAAATATACATGTAAACTCTTCACCTATGACAGAGAGTGCTCTAAAGTATAGTGTGGGAGCATATCAGACTGAAAGAAGCTTGTTTTGGATGGTTTTGCAATAACTTCATTCTGTAAAGTTTGATGTGCTCAATTGCAATACATATGCTTACAAATGGAATTTTACAACATTTCATGTTGTTTCAGGTCAGAACTGACTTGGTTTCAAGAATTATATGAATTGTAATGTTTTCTTGCAAATATACATGTAAACTCTTCACCTATGACAGAGAGTGCTCTAAAGTATAGTGTGGGAGCATATCATACTGAAAGAAGCTTGTTTTGGATGGTTTTGCAATAACTTCATTCTGTAAAGTTTGATGTGCTCAATTGCAATACATATGCTTACAAATGGAATTTTACAACATTTCATGTTGTTTCAGGTCAGAACTGACTTGGTTTCAAGAGTTTGATGAATTGTAATGTTATCTTGCAAATATACATGTAAACTCTTCACCTATGACAGAGAGTGCTCTAAAGTATAGTGTGGGAGCATATCATACTGAAAGAAGCTTGTTTTGGATGGTTTTGCAATAACTTCATTCTGTAAAGTTTGATGTGCTCAATTGCAATACATATGCTTACAAATGGAATTTTACAACATTTCATGTTGTTTCAGGTCAGAACTGACTTGGTTTCAAGAGTTTGATGAATTGTAATGTTATCTTGCAAATATACATGTAAACTTTTCACCTATGACAGAGAGTGCTCTAAAGTATAATGTGGGAGCATATCAGACAGAAGGAAGCTTGTTTTGGATGGTTTTGCAATATCTTCATTCTGTGAAGTTTGATGTGCTCAATTGCAATACATATGCTTACAAATGGAATTTTACAACATTTCTTGTTGTTTCAGGTCAGAACTGACTTGGTTTCAAGAGTTTGATGAATTGTAATGTTATCTTGCAAATATACATGTAAACTCTTCACCTATGACATAGAGTGCTCTAAAGTATCGTGTGGGAGCATATCAGACTGAAAGAAGCTTGTTTTGGATGGTTTTGCAATAACTTCATTCTGTAAAGTTTGATGTGCTCAATTGCAATACATATGCTTACAAATGGAATTTTACAACATTTCATGTTGTTTCAGGTCAGAACTGACTTGGTTTCAAGAGTTTGATGAATTGTAATGTTATCTTGCAAATATACATGTAAACTCTTCACCTATGACAGAGAGTGCTCTAAAGTATAGTGTGGGAGCATATCAGACTGAAAGAAGCTTGTTTTGGATGGTTTTGCAATAACTTCATTCTGTAAAGCTTGATGTGATCAATTGCAATACATATGCTTACAAATGGAATTTTACAACATTTCATGTTGTTTCAGGTCAGAACTGACTTGGTTTCAAGAGTTTGATGAATTGTAATGTTTTCTTGCAAATATTCATGTAAACTCTTCACCTATGACAGAGAGTGCTCTAAAGTATAGTGTGGGAGCATATCAGACTGAAAGAAGCTTGTTTTGGATGGTTTTGCAATAACTTCATTCTGTAAAGTTTGATGTGCTCAATTGCAATACATATGCTTACAAATGGAATTTTACAACATTTCATGTTGTTTCAGGTCAGAACTGACTTGGTTTCAAGAATTATATGAATTGTAATGTTATCTTGCAAATATACATGTAAACTCTTCACCTATGACAGAGAGTGCTCTAAAGTATAGTGTGGGAGCATATCAGACTGAAAGAAGCTTGTTTTGGATGGTTTTGCAATAACTTCATTCTGTAAAGTTTGATGTGCTCAATTGCAATACATATGCTTACAAATGGAATTTTACAACATTTCATGTTGTTTCAGGTCAGAGCTGACTTGGTTAGATGAATTGTAATGTTATCTTGCAAATATACATGTAAACTCTTCACCTATGACAGAGAGTGCTCTAAAGTATAGTGTGGGAGCATATCAGACTGAAAGAAGCTTGTTTTGGATGGTTTTGCAATAACTTCATTCTGTAAAGTTTGATGTGCTCAATTGCAATACATATGCTTACAAATGGAATTTTACAACATTTCATGTTGTTTCAGGTCATAACTGACTTGGTTTCAAGAGTTTGATGAATTGTAATGTTATCATGCAAATATACATGTAAACTCTTCACCTATGACAGAGAGTGCTCTAAAGTATCGTGTGGGAGCATATCAGACTGAAAGAAGCTTGTTTTGGATGGTTTTGCAATAACTTCATTCTGTAAAGTTTGATGTGCTCAATTGCAATACATATGCTTACAAATGGAATTTTACAACATTTCATGTTGTTTCAGGTCAGAACTGACTTGGTTTCAAGAGTTTGATGAATTGTAATGTTATCTTGCAAATATACATGTAAACTCTTCACCTATGACAGAGAGTGCTCTAAAGTATAGTGTGGGAGCATATCAGACTGAAAGAAGCTTGTTTTGGATGGTTTTGCAATAACTTCATTCTGTAAAGCTTGATGTGATCAATTGCAATACATATGCTTACAAATGGAATTTTACAACATTTCATGTTGTTTCAGGTCAGAACTGACTTGGTTTCAAGAGTTTGATGAATTGTAATGTTTTCTTGCAAATATTCATGTAAACTCTTCACCTATGACAGAGAGTGCTCTAAAGTATAGTGTGGGAGCATATCAGACTGAAAGAAGCTTGTTTTGGATGGTTTTGCAATAACTTCATTCTGTAAAGTTTGATGTGCTCAATTGCAATACATATGCTTACAAATGGAATTTTACAACATTTCATGTTGTTTCAGGTCAGAACTGACTTGGTTTCAAGAATTATATGAATTGTAATGTTATCTTGCAAATATACATGTAAACTCTTCACCTATGACAGAGAGTGCTCTAAAGTATAGTGTGGGAGCATATCATACTGAAAGAAGCTTGTTTTGGATGGTTTTGCAATAACTTCATTCTGTAAAGTTTGATGTGCTCAATTGCAATACATATGCTTACAAATGGAATTTTACAACATTTCATGTTGTTTCAGGTCAGAGCTGACTTGGTTAGATGAATTGTAATGTTATCTTGCAAATATACATGTAAACTCTTCACCTATGACAGAGAGTGCTCTAAAGTATAGTGTGGGAGCATATCAGACTGAAAGAAGCTTGTTTTGGATGGTTTTGCAATAACTTCATTCTGTAAAGTTTGATGTGCTCAATTGCAATACATATGCTTACAAATGGAATTTTACAACATTTCATGTTGTTTCAGGTCATAACTGACTTGGTTTCAAGAGTTTGATGAATTGTAATGTTATCATGCAAATATACATGTAAACTCTTCACCTATGACAGAGAGTGCTCTAAAGTATAGTGAGGGAGCATATCATACTGAAAGAAGCTTGTTTTGGTTTGTTTTGCAATAACTTCATTCTGTAAAGTTTGATGTGCTCAATTGCAATACATATGCTTACAAATGGAATTTTACAACATTTCATGTTGTTTCAGGTCAGAACTGACTTGGTTTCAAGAATTATATGAATTGTAATGTTTTCTTGCAAATATACATGTAAACTCTTCACCTATGACAGAGAGTGCTCTAAAGTATAGTGTGGGAGCATATCATACTGAAAGAAGCTTGTTTTGGATGGTTTTGCAATAACTTCATTCTGTAAAGTTTGATGTGCTCAATTGCAATACATATGCTTACAAATGGAATTTTACAACATTTCATGTTGTTTCAGGTCAGAACTGACTTGGTTTCAAGAGTTTGATGAATTGTAATGTTATCTTGCAAATATACATGTAAACTCTTCACCTATGACAGAGAGTGCTCTAAAGTATAGTGTGGGAGCATATCAGACTGAAAGAAGCTTGTTTTGGATGGTTTTGCAATAACTTCATTCTGTAAAGTCTGATGTGCTCAATTGCAATACATATGCTTACAAATGGAATTTTACAACATTTCATGTTGTTTCAGGTCAGAACTGACTTGGTTTCAAGAATTATATGAATTGTAATGTTTTCTTGCAAATATACATGTAAACTCTTCACCTATGACAGAGAGTGCTCTAAAGTATAGTGTGGGAGCATATCAGACTGAAAGAAGCTTGTTTTGGATGGTTTTGCAATAACTTCATTCTGTAAAGTTTGATGTGCTCAATTGCAATACATATGCTTACAAATGGAATTTTACAACATTTCATGTTGTTTCAGGTCAGAACTGACTTGGTTTAATGAGTTTGATGAATTGTAATGTTATCTTGCAAATATACATGTAAACTCTTCACCTATGACAGAGAGTGCTCTAAAGTATAGTGTGGGAGCATATCAGACTGAAAGAAGCTTGTTTTGGATGGTTTTGCAATAACTTCATTCTGTAAAGTTTGATGTGCTCAATTGCAATACATATGCTTACAAATGGAATTTTACAACATTTCATGTTGTTTCAGGTCAGAACTGACTTGGTTTCAAGAGTTTGATGAATTGTAATGTTTTCTTTCAAATATACATGTAAACTCTTCACCTATGACAGAGAGTGCTCTAAAGTTTAGTGTGGGAGCATATCAGACTGAAAGAAGCTTGTTTTGGATGGTTTTGCAATAACTTCATTCTGTAAAGTTTGATGTGCTCAATTGCAATACATATGCTTACAAATGGAATTTTTTCAACATTTCATGTTGTTTCAGGTCAGAACTGACTGGGTTTCAAGAATTTGATGAATTGTAATGTTATCTTGCAAATATACATGTAAACTCTTCATCTATGACAGAGAGTGCTCTAAAGTATAGTGTGGGAGCATATCAGACTGAAAAAAGCTTGTTTTGGATGGTTTTGCAATAACTTCATTCTGTAAAGTTTGATGTGCTCAATTGCAATACATATGCTTACAAATGGAATTTTACAACATTTCATGTTGTTTCAGGTCAGAACTGACTTGGTTTCAAGAGTTAGATGAATTGTAATGTTATCTTGCAAATATACATGTAAACTCTTCACCTATGACAGAGAGTGCTCTAAAGTATAGTGTGGGAGCATATCAGACTGAAAGAAGCTTGTTTTGGATGGTTTTGCAATAACTTCATTCTGTAAAGTCTGATGTGCTCAATTGCAATACATATGCTTACAAATGGAATTTTACAACATTTCATGTTGTTTCAGGTCAGAACTGACTTGGTTTCAAGAATTATATGAATTGTAATGTTTTCTTGCAAATATACATGTAAACTCTTCACCTATGACAGAGAGTGCTCTAAAGTATAGTGTGGGAGCATATCAGACTGAAAGAAGCTTGTTTTGGATGGTTTTGCAATAACTTCATTCTGTAAAGTTTGATGTGCTCAATTGCAATACATATGCTTACAAATGGAATTTTACAACATTTCATGTTGTTTCAGGTCAGAACTGACTTGGTTTAATGAGTTTGATGAATTGTAATGTTATCTTGCAAATATACATGTAAACTCTTCACCTATGACAGAGAGTGCTCTAAAGTATAGTGTGGGAGCATATCAGACTGAAAGAAGCTTGTTTTGGATGGTTTTGCAATAACTTCATTCTGTAAAGTTTGATGTGCTCAATTGCAATACATATGCTTACAAATGGAATTTTACAACATTTCATGTTGTTTCAGGTCAGAACTGACTTGGTTTCAAGAGTTAGATGAATTGTAATGTTATCTTGCAAATATACATGTAAACTCTTCACCTATGACAGAGAGTGCTCTAAAGTATAGTGTGGGAGCATATCAGACTGAAAGAAGCTTGTTTTGGATGGTTTTGCAATAACTTCATTCTGTAAAGTCTGATGTGCTCAATTGCAATACATATGCTTACAAATGGAATTTTACAACATTTCATGTTGTTTCAGGTCAGAACTGACTTGGTTTCAAGAATTATATGAATTGTAATGTTTTCTTGCAAATATACATGTAAACTCTTCACCTATGACAGAGAGTGCTCTAAAGTATAGTGTGGGAGCATATCAGACTGAAAGAAGCTTGTTTTGGATGGTTTTGCAATAACTTCATTCTGTAAAGTTTGATGTGCTCAATTGCAATACATATGCTTACAAATGGAATTTTACAACATTTCATGTTGTTTCAGGTCAGAACTGACTTGGTTTAATGAGTTTGATGAATTGTAATGTTATCTTGCAAATATACATGTAAACTCTTCACCTATGACAGAGAGTGCTCTAAAGTATAGTGTGGGAGCATATCAGACTGAAAGAAGCTTGTTTTGGATGGTTTTGCAATAACTTCATTCTGTAAAGTTTGATGTGCTCAATTGCAATACATATGCTTACAAATGGAATTTTACAACATTTCATGTTGTTTCAGGTCAGAACTGACTTGGTTTCAAGAGTTTGATGAATTGTAATGTTTTCTTTCAAATATACATGTAAACTCTTCACCTATGACAGAGAGTGCTCTAAAGTTTAGTGTGGGAGCATATCAGACTGAAAGAAGCTTGTTTTGGATGGTTTTGCAATAACTTCATTCTGTAAAGTTTGATGTGCTCAATTGCAATACATATGCTTACAAATGGAATTTTACAACATTTCATGTTGTTTCAGGTCAGAACTGACTGGGTTTCAAGAATTTGATGAATTGTAATGTTATCTTGCAAATATACATGTAAACTCTTCATCTATGACAGAGAGTGCTCTAAAGTATAGTGTGGGAGCATATCAGACTGAAAAAAGCTTGTTTTGGATGGTTTTGCAATAACTTCATTCTGTAAAGTTTGATGTGCTCAATTGCAATACATATGCTTACAAATGGAATTTTACAACATTTCATGTTGTTTCAGGTCAGAACTGACTTGGTTTCAAGAATTATATGAATTGTAATGTTTTCTTGCAAATATACATGTAAACTCTTCACCTATGACAGAGAGTGCTCTAAAGTATAGTGTGGGAGCATATCAGACTGATAGAAGCTTGTTTTGGATGGTTTTGCAATAACTTCATTCTGTAAAGTTTGATGTGCTCAATTGCAATACATATGCTTACAAATGGAATTTTACAACATTTCATGTTGTTTCAGGTCAGAACTGACTTGGTTTCAAGAATTATATGAATTGTAATGTTTTCTTGCAAATACACATGTAAACTCTTCACCTATGACAGAGAGTGCTCTAAAGTATAGTGTGGGAGCATATCAGACTGAAAGAAGCTTGTTTTGGATGGTTTTGCAATAACTTCATTCTGTAAAGTTTGATGTGCTCAATTGCAATACATATGCTTACAAATGGAATTTTACAACATTTCATGTTGTTTCAGGTCAGAACTGACTTGGTTTCAAGAATTTGATGAATTGTAATGTGATCTTGCAAATATACATGTAAACTCTTCATCTATGACAGAGAGTGCTCTAAAGTATAGTGTGGGAGCATATCAGACTGAAAGAAGCTTGTTTTGGATAGTTTTGCAATAACTTAATTCTGTAAAGTTTGATGTGCTCAATTGCAATACATATGCTTACAAATGGAATTTTACAACATTTCATGTTGTTTCAGGTCAGAACTGACTTGGTTTCAAG
This sequence comes from Amia ocellicauda, assembly GCF_036373705.1. Lineage (NCBI taxonomy): Eukaryota > Metazoa > Chordata > Actinopteri > Amiiformes > Amiidae > Amia > Amia ocellicauda. The sequence goes on along the minus strand of NW_027102794.1, from coordinate 14,463 downwards.
AATTATATGAATTGTAATGTTTTCTTGCAAATATACATGTAAACTCTTCACCTATGACAGAGAGTGCTCTAAAGTATAGTGTGGGAGCATATCATACTGAAAGAAGCTTGTTTTGGATGGTTTTGCAATATCTTCATTCTGTAAAGTTTGATGTGCTCAATTGCAATACATATGCTTACAAATGGAATTTTACAACATTTCATGTTGTTTCAGGTCAGAACTGACTTGGTTTCAAGAGTTTGATGAATTGTAATGTTATCTTGCAAATATACATGTAAACTCTTAACCTATGACAGAGAGTGCTCTAAAGTATAGTGTGGGAGCATATCATACTGAAAGAAGCTTGTTTTGGATGGTTTTGCAATAACTTCATTCTGTAAAGTTTGATGTGCTCAATTGCAATACATATGCCTACAAATAGAATTTTACAACATTTCATGTTGTTTCAGGTCAGAACTGACTTGGTTTCAAGAGTTTGATGAATTGTAATGTTTTCTTGCAAATATACATGTAAACTCTTCATCTATGACAGAGAGTGCTCTAAAGTATAGTGTGGGAGCATATCAGACTGAAAGAAGCTTGTTTTGGATGGTTTTGCAATAACATCATTCTGTAAAGTTTGATGTGCTCAATTGCAATACATATGCTTACAAATGGAATTTTACAACATTTCATGTTGTTTCAGGTCAGAACTGACTGGGTTTCAAGACTTATATGAATTGTAATGTTTTCTTGCAAATATACATGTAAACTCTTCACCTATGACAGAGAGTGCTCTAAAGTATAGTGTGGGAGCATATCATACTGAAAGAAGCTTGTTTTGGATGGTTTTGCAAAAACTTCATTCTGTAAAGTTTGATGTGCTCAATTGCAATACATATGCTTACAAATGGAATTTTACAACATTTCATGTTGTTTCAGGTCAGAACTGACTTGGTTTCAAGAGTTTGATGAATTGTAATGTTATCTTGCAAATATACATGTAAACTCTTCACCTATGACAGAGAGTGCTCTAAAGTATAGTGTGGGAGCATATCAGACTGAAAGAAGCTTGTTTTGGATGGTTTTGCAATAACTTCATTCTGTAAAGTTTGATGTGCTCAATTGCAATACATATGCTTGCAAATGGAATTTTACAACATTTCATGTTGTTTCAGGTCAGAACTGACTTGGTTTCAAGAGTTTGATGAATTGTAATGTTATCTTGCAAATAAACATGTAAACTCTTCATCTATGACAGAGAGTGCTCTAAAGTATAGTGTGGGATCATATCAGACTGAAAGAAGCTTGTTTTGGATGGTTTTGCAATAACTTCATTCTGTAAAGTTTGATGTGCTCAATTGCAATACATATGCTTACAAATGGAATTTTACAACATTTCATGTTGTTTCAGGTCAGAACTGACTTGGTTTCAAGAGTTTGATGAATTGTAATGTTATCTTGCAAATATACATGTAAACTCTTCACCTATGACAGAGAGTGCTCTAAAGTATAGTGTGGGAGCATATCAGACTGAAAGAAGCTTGTTTTGGATGGTTTTGCAATAACTTCATTCTGTAAAGTTTGATGTGCTCAATTGCAATACATATGCTTACAATTGGAATTTTACAACATTTCATGTTGTTTCAGGTCAGAACTGACTTGGTTTCAAGAATTATATGAATTGTAATGTTTTCTTGCAAATATACATGTAAACTCTTCACCTATGACAGAGAGTGCTCTAAAGTATAGTGTGGGAGCATATCATACTGAAAGAAGCTTGTTTTGGATGGTTTTGCAATAACTTCATTCTGTAAAGTTTGATGTGCTCAATTGCAATACATATGCTTACAAATGGAATTTTACAACATTTCATGTTGTTTCAGGTCAGAACTGACTTGGTTTCAAGAGTTTGATGAATTGTAATGTTATCTTGCAAATATACATGTAAACTCTTCACCTATGACAGAGAGTGCTCTAAAGTATAGTGTGGGAGCATATCATACTGAAAGAAGCTTGTTTTGGATGGTTTTGCAATAACTTCATTCTGTAAAGTTTGATGTGCTCAATTGCAATACATATGCTTACAAATGGAATTTTACAACATTTCATGTTGTTTCAGGTCAGAACTGACTTGGTTTCAAGAGTTTGATGAATTGTAATGTTATCTTGCAAATATACATGTAAACTTTTCACCTATGACAGAGAGTGCTCTAAAGTATAATGTGGGAGCATATCAGACAGAAGGAAGCTTGTTTTGGATGGTTTTGCAATAACTTCATTCTGTAAAGTTTGATGTGCTCAATTGCAATACATATGCTTGCAAATGGAATTTTACAACATTTCATGTTGTTTCAGGTCAGAACTGACTTGGTTTCAAGAGTTTGATGAATTGTAATGTTATCTTGCAAATAAACATGTAAACTCTTCATCTATGACAGAGAGTGCTCTAAAGTATAGTGTGGGATCATATCAGACTGAAAGAAGCTTGTTTTGGATGGTTTTGCAATAACTTCATTCTGTAAAGTTTGATGTGCTCAATTGCAATACATATGCTTACAAATGGAATTTTACAACATTTCATGTTGTTTCAGGTCAGAACTGACTTGGTTTCAAGAGTTTGATGAATTGTAATGTTATCTTGCAAATATACATGTAAACTCTTCACCTATGACAGAGAGTGCTCTAAAGTATAGTGTGGGAGCATATCAGACTGAAAGAAGCTTGTTTTGGATGGTTTTGCAATAACTTCATTCTGTAAAGTTTGATGTGCTCAATTGCAATACATATGCTTACAAATGGAATTTTACAACATTTCATGTTGTTTCAGGTCAGAACTGACTTGGTTTCAAGAATTATATGAATTGTAATGTTTTCTTGCAAATATACATGTAAACTCTTCACCTATGACAGAGAGTGCTCTAAAGTATAGTGTGGGAGCATATCATACTGAAAGAAGCTTGTTTTGGATGGTTTTGCAATAACTTCATTCTGTAAAGTTTGATGTGCTCAATTGCAATACATATGCTTACAAATGGAATTTTACAACATTTCATGTTGTTTCAGGTCAGAACTGACTTGGTTTCAAGAGTTTGATGAATTGTAATGTTATCTTGCAAATATACATGTAAACTCTTCACCTATGACAGAGAGTGCTCTAAAGTATAGTGTGGGAGCATATCATACTGAAAGAAGCTTGTTTTGGATGGTTTTGCAATAACTTCATTCTGTAAAGTTTGATGTGCTCAATTGCAATACATATGCTTACAAATGGAATTTTACAACATTTCATGTTGTTTCAGGTCAGAACTGACTTGGTTTCAAGAGTTTGATGAATTGTAATGTTATCTTGCAAATATACATGTAAACTTTTCACCTATGACAGAGAGTGCTCTAAAGTATAATGTGGGAGCATATCAGACAGAAGGAAGCTTGTTTTGGATGGTTTTGCAATATCTTCATTCTGTGAAGTTTGATGTGCTCAATTGCAATACATATGCTTACAAATGGAATTTTACAACATTTCTTGTTGTTTCAGGTCAGAACTGACTTGGTTTCAAGAGTTTGATGAATTGTAATGTTATCTTGCAAATATACATGTAAACTCTTCACCTATGACATAGAGTGCTCTAAAGTATCGTGTGGGAGCATATCAGACTGAAAGAAGCTTGTTTTGGATGGTTTTGCAATAACTTCATTCTGTAAAGTTTGATGTGCTCAATTGCAATACATATGCTTACAAATGGAATTTTACAACATTTCATGTTGTTTCAGGTCAGAACTGACTTGGTTTCAAGAGTTTGATGAATTGTAATGTTTTCTTGCAAATATTCATGTAAACTCTTCACCTATGACAGAGAGTGCTCTAAAGTATAGTGTGGGAGCATATCAGACTGAAAGAAGCTTGTTTTGGATGGTTTTGCAATAACTTCATTCTGTAAAGTTTGATGTGCTCAATTGCAATACATATGCTTACAAATGGAATTTTACAACATTTCATGTTGTTTCAGGTCAGAACTGACTTGGTTTCAAGAATTATATGAATTGTAATGTTATCTTGCAAATATACATGTAAACTCTTCACCTATGACAGAGAGTGCTCTAAAGTATAGTGTGGGAGCATATCATACTGAAAGAAGCTTGTTTTGGATGGTTTTGCAATAACTTCATTCTGTAAAGTTTGATGTGCTCAATTGCAATACATATGCTTACAAATGGAATTTTACAACATTTCATGTTGTTTCAGGTCAGAGCTGACTTGGTTAGATGAATTGTAATGTTATCTTGCAAATATACATGTAAACTCTTCACCTATGACAGAGAGTGCTCTAAAGTATAGTGTGGGAGCATATCAGACTGAAAGAAGCTTGTTTTGGATGGTTTTGCAATAACTTCATTCTGTAAAGTTTGATGTGCTCAATTGCAATACATATGCTTACAAATGGAATTTTACAACATTTCATGTTGTTTCAGGTCAGAACTGACTTGGTTTCAAGAGTTTGATGAATTGTAATGTTATCATGCAAATATACATGTAAACTCTTCACCTATGACAGAGAGTGCTCTAAAGTATAGTGAGGGAGCATATCATACTGAAAGAAGCTTGTTTTGGTTTGTTTTGCAATAACTTCATTCTGTAAAGTTTGATGTGCTCAATTGCAATACATATGCTTACAAATGGAATTTTACAACATTTCATGTTGTTTCAGGTCAGAACTGACTTGGTTTCAAGAATTATATGAATTGTAATGTTTTCTTGCAAATATACATGTAAACTCTTCACCTATGACAGAGAGTGCTCTAAAGTATAGTGTGGGAGCATATCAGACTGAAAGAAGCTTGTTTTGGATGGTTTTGCAATAACTTCATTCTGTAAAGTTTGATGTGCTCAATTGCAATACATATGCTTACAAATGGAATTTTACAACATTTCATGTTGTTTCAGGTCAGAACTGACTTGGTTTCAAGAGTTTGATGAATTGTAATGTTATCTTGCAAATATACATGTAAACTCTTCACCTATGACAGAGAGTGCTCTAAAGTATAGTGTGGGAGCATATCAGACTGAAAGAAGCTTGTTTTGGATGGTTTTGCAATAACTTCATTCTGTAAAGTCTGATGTGCTCAATTGCAATACATATGCTTACAAATGGAATTTTACAACATTTCATGTTGTTTCAGGTCAGAACTGACTTGGTTTCAAGAATTATATGAATTGTAATGTTTTCTTGCAAATATACATGTAAACTCTTCACCTATGACAGAGAGTGCTCTAAAGTATAGTGTGGGAGCATATCAGACTGAAAGAAGCTTGTTTTGGATGGTTTTGCAATAACTTCATTCTGTAAAGTTTGATGTGCTCAATTGCAATACATATGCTTACAAATGGAATTTTACAACATTTCATGTTGTTTCAGGTCAGAACTGACTTGGTTTAATGAGTTTGATGAATTGTAATGTTATCTTGCAAATATACATGTAAACTCTTCACCTATGACAGAGAGTGCTCTAAAGTATAGTGTGGGAGCATATCAGACTGAAAGAAGCTTGTTTTGGATGGTTTTGCAATAACTTCATTCTGTAAAGTTTGATGTGCTCAATTGCAATACATATGCTTACAAATGGAATTTTACAACATTTCATGTTGTTTCAGGTCAGAACTGACTTGGTTTCAAGAGTTTGATGAATTGTAATGTTTTCTTTCAAATATACATGTAAACTCTTCACCTATGACAGAGAGTGCTCTAAAGTATAGTGTGGGAGCATATCAGACTGAAAGAAGCTTGTTTTGGATGGTTTTGCAATAACTTCATTCTGTAAAGTCTGATGTGCTCAATTGCAATACATATGCTTACAAATGGAATTTTACAACATTTCATGTTGTTTCAGGTCAGAACTGACTTGGTTTCAAGAATTATATGAATTGTAATGTTTTCTTGCAAATATACATGTAAACTCTTCACCTATGACAGAGAGTGCTCTAAAGTATAGTGTGGGAGCATATCAGACTGAAAGAAGCTTGTTTTGGATGGTTTTGCAATAACTTCATTCTGTAAAGTTTGATGTGCTCAATTGCAATACATATGCTTACAAATGGAATTTTACAACATTTCATGTTGTTTCAGGTCAGAACTGACTTGGTTTAATGAGTTTGATGAATTGTAATGTTATCTTGCAAATATACATGTAAACTCTTCACCTATGACAGAGAGTGCTCTAAAGTATAGTGTGGGAGCATATCAGACTGAAAGAAGCTTGTTTTGGATGGTTTTGCAATAACTTCATTCTGTAAAGTTTGATGTGCTCAATTGCAATACATATGCTTACAAATGGAATTTTACAACATTTCATGTTGTTTCAGGTCAGAACTGACTTGGTTTCAAGAGTTTGATGAATTGTAATGTTTTCTTTCAAATATACATGTAAACTCTTCACCTATGACAGAGAGTGCTCTAAAGTTTAGTGTGGGAGCATATCAGACTGAAAGAAGCTTGTTTTGGATGGTTTTGCAATAACTTCATTCTGTAAAGTTTGATGTGCTCAATTGCAATACATATGCTTACAAATGGAATTTTACAACATTTCATGTTGTTTCAGGTCAGAACTGACTGGGTTTCAAGAATTTGATGAATTGTAATGTTATCTTGCAAATATACATGTAAACTCTTCATCTATGACAGAGAGTGCTCTAAAGTATAGTGTGGGAGCATATCAGACTGAAAAAAGCTTGTTTTGGATGGTTTTGCAATAACTTCATTCTGTAAAGTTTGATGTGCTCAATTGCAATACATATGCTTACAAATGGAATTTTACAACATTTCATGTTGTTTCAGGTCAGAACTGACTTGGTTTCAAGAGTTTGATGAATTGTAATGTTATCTTGCAAATATACATGTAAACTCTTCACCTATGACAGAGAGTGCTCTAAAGTATAGTGTGGGAGCATATCAGACTGAAAGAAGCTTGTTTTGGATGGTTTTGCAATAACTTCATTCTGTAAAGTTTGATGTGCTCAATTGCAATACATATGCATACAAATGGAATTTTACAACATTTCATGTTGTTTCAGGTCAGAACTGACTTGGTTTCAAGAATTATATGAATTGTAATGTTTTCTTGCAAATATACATGTAAACTCTTCACCTATGACAGAGAGTGCTCTAAAGTATAGTGTGGGAGCATATCATACTGAAAGAAGCTTGTTTTGGATGGTTTTGCAATATCTTCATTCTGTAAAGTTTGATGTGCTCAATTGCAATACATATGCTTACAAATGGAATTTTACAACATTTCATGTTGTTTCAGGTCAGAACTGACTTGGTTTCAAGAATTATATGAATTGTAATGTTATCTTGCAAATATACATGTAAACTCTTCACCTATCACAGAGAGTGCTCTAAAGTATAGTGTTGGAGCATATCATACTGAAAGAAGCTTGTTTTGGATGGTTTTGCAATAACTTCATTCTGTAAAGTTTGATGTGCTCAATTGCAATACATATGCTTACAAATGGAATTTTACAACATTTCATGTTGTTTCAGGTCAGAACTGACTTGGTTTCAAGAGTTTGATGAATTGTAATGTTATCTTGCAAATATACATGTACACTCTTCATCTATGACAGAGAGTGCTCTGAAGTATAGTGTGGGAGCATATCAGACTGAAAGAAGCTTGTTTTGGATGGTTTTGCAATAACTTCATTCTGTAAAGTTTGATGTGCTCAATTGCAATACATATGCTTACAAATTGAATTTTACAACATTTCATGTTGTTTCAGGTCAGAACTGACTGGGTTTCAAGATTATATGAATTGTAATGTTTTCTTGCAAATATACATGTAAACTCTTCACCTATGACAGAGAGTGCTCTAAAGTATAGTGTGGGAGCATATCATACTGAAAGAAGCTTGTTTTGGATGGTTTTGCAATAACTTCATTTTGTAAAGTTTGATGTGCTCAATTGCAATACATATGCTTACAAATGGAATTTTACAACATTTCATGTTGTTTCAGGTCAGAACTGACTTGGTTTCAAGAATTATATGAATTGTAATGTTTTCTTGCAAATATACATGTAAACTCTTCACCTATGACAGAGAGTGCTCTAAAGTATAGTGTGGGAGCATATCAGACTGAAAGAAGGTTGTTTTGGATGGTTTTGCAATAACTTCATTCTGTAAAGTTTGATGTGCTCAATTGCAATACATTTGCTTACAAATGGAATTTTACAACATTTCATGTTGTTTCAGGTCAGAACTGACTTGGTTTCAAGAATTATATGAATTGTAATGTTTTCTTGCAAATATACATGTAAACTCTTCACCTATGACAGAGAGTGCTCTAAAGTATAGTGTGGGAGCATATCAGACTGAAAGAAGCTTGTTTTGGATGGTTTTGCAATAACTTCATTCTGTAAAGTTTGATGTGCTCAATTGCAATACATATGCTTACAAATTGAATTTTACAACATTTCATGTTGTTTCAGGTCAGAACTGACTTGGTTTCAAGAATTATATGAATTGTAATGTTTTCTTGCAAATATACATGTAAACTCTTCACCTATGACAGAGACTGCTCTAAAGTATTGTGTGGGAGCTTATCAGACTGAAAGAAGCTTGTTTTGGATGGTTTTGCAATAACTTAATTCTGTAAAGTTTGATGTGCTCAATTGCAATACATATGCTTACAAATGGAATTTTACAACATTTCATGTTGTTTCAGGTCAGAACTGACTTGGTTTCAAGAGTTTGATGAATTGTAATGTTATCTTGCAAATATACATGTACACTCTTCATCTTTGACAGAGAGTGCTCTAAAGTATAGTGTGGGAGCATATCAGACTGAAAGAAGCTTGTTTTGGATGGTTTTGCAATAACTTCATTCTGTAAAGTTTGATGTGCTCAATTGCAATACATATGCTTACAAATGGAATTTTACAACATTTCATGTTGTTTCAGGTCAGAACTGACTTGGTTTCAAGAATTATATGAATTGTAATGTTATCTTGCAAATATACATGTAAACTCTTCACCTATCACAGAGAGTGCTCTAAAGTATAGTGTTGGAGCATATCATACTGAAAGAAGCTTGTTTTGGATGGTTTTGCAATAACTTCATTCTGTAAAGTTTGATGTGCTCAATTGCAATACATATGCTTACAAATGGAATTTTACAACATTTCATGTTGTTTCAGGTCAGAACTGACTTGGTTTCAAGAGTTTGATGAATTGTAATGTTATCTTGCAAATATACATGTACACTCTTCATCTATGACAGAGAGTGCTCTGAAGTATAGTGTGGGAGCATATCAGACTGAAAGAAGCTTGTTTTGGATGGTTTTGCAATAACTTCATTCTGTAAAGTTTGATGTGCTCAATTGCAATACATATGCTTACAAATTGAATTTTACATCATTTCATGTTGTTTCAGGTCAGAACTGACTGGGTTTCAAGATTATATGAATTGTAATGTTTTCTTGCAAATATACATGTAAACTCTTCACCTATGACAGAGAGTGCTCTAAAGTATAGTGTGGGAGCATATCATACTGAAAGAAGCTTGTTTTGGATGGTTTTGCAATAACTTCATTCTGTAAAGTTTGATGTGCTCAATTGCAATACATATGCTTACAAATGGAATTTTACAACATTTCATGTTGTTTCAGGTCAGAACTGACTTGGTTTCAAGAATTATATGAATTGTAATGTTATCTTGCAAATATACATGTAAACTCTTCACCTATGACAGAGAGTGCTCTAAAGTATAGTGTGGGAGCATATCATACTGAAAGAAGCTTGTTTTGGATGGTTTTGCAATAACTTCATTCTGTAAAGTTTGATGTGCTCAATTGCAATACATATGCTTACAAATGGAATTTTACAACATTTCATGTTGTTTCAGGTCAGAACTGACTTGGTTTCAAGAGTTTGATGAATTGTAATGTTTTCTTTCAAATATACATGTAAACTCTTCACCTATGACAGAGAGTGCTCTAAAGTATAGTGTGGGAGCATATCAGACTGAAAGAAGCTTGTTTTGGATGGTTTTGCAATAACTTCATTCTGTAAAGTTTGATGTGCTCAATTGCAATACATATGCTTACAAATGGAATTTTACAACATTTCATGTTGTTTCAGGTCAGAACTGACTTGGTTTCAAGAATTTGATGAATTGTAATGTTATCTTGCAAATATACATGTAAACTCTTCATCTATGACAGAGAGTGCTCTAAAGTATAGTGTGGGAGCATATCAGACTGAAAAAAGCTTGTTTTGGATGGTTTTGCAATAACTTCATTTTGTAAAGTTTGATGTGCTCAATTGCAATACATATGCTTACAAATGGAATTTTACAACATTTCATGTTGTTTCAGGTCAGAACTGACTTGGTTTCAAGAATTATATGAATTGTAATGTTTTCTTGCAAATATACATGTAAACTCTTCACCTATGACAGAGAGTGCTCTAAAGTATAGTGTGGGAGCATATCAGACTGAAAGAAGGTTGTTTTGGATGGTTTTGCAATAACTTCATTCTGTAAAGTTTGATGTGCTCAATTGCAATACATTTGCTTACAAATGGAATTTTACAACATTTCATGTTGTTTCAGGTCAGAACTGACTTGGTTTCAAGAATTATATGAATTGTAATGTTTTCTTGCAAATATACATGTAAACTCTTCACCTATGACAGAGAGTGCTCTAAAGTATAGTGTGGGAGCATATCAGACTGAAAGAAGCTTGTTTTGGATGGTTTTGCAATAACTTCATTCTGTAAAGTTTGATGTGCTCTATTGCAATACATATGCTTACAAATTGAATTTTACAACATTTCATGTTGTTTCAGGTCAGAACTGACTTGGTTTCAAGAATTATATGAATTGTAATGTTTTCTTGCAAATATACATGTAAACTCTTCACCTATGACAGAGACTGCTCTAAAGTATTGTGTGGGAGCATATCAGACTGAAAGAAGCTTGTTTTGGATGGTTTTGCAATAACTTAATTCTGTAAAGTTTGATGTGCTCAATTGCAATACATATGCTTACAAATGGAATTTTACAACATTTCATGTTGTTTCAGGTCAGAACTGACTTGGTTTCAAGAGTTTGATGAATTGTAATGTTATCTTGCAAATATACATGTAAACTCTTCACCTATGACAGAGAGTGCTCTAAAGTATAGTGTGGGAGCATATCAGACTGAAAGAAGCTTGTTTTGGATGGTTTTGCAATAACTTCATTCTGTAAAGTCTGATGTGCTCAATTGCAATACATATGCTTACAAATGGAATTTTACAACATTTCATGTTGTTTCAGGTCAGAACTGACTTGGTTTCAAGAATTATATGAATTGTAATGTTTTCTTGCAAATATACATGTAAACTCTTCACCTATGACAGAGAGTGCTCTAAAGTATAGTGTGGGAGCATATCATACTGAAAGAAGCTTGTTTTGGATGGTTTTGCAATAACTTCATTCTGTAAAGTTTGATGTGCTCAATTGCAATACATATGCTTACAAATGGAATTTTACAACATTTCATGTTGTTTCAGGTCAGAACTGACTTGGTTTCAAGAGTTTGATGAATTGTAATGTTATCTTGCAAATATACATGTACACTCTTCATCTTTGACAGAGAGTGCTCTAAAGTATAGTGTGGGAGCATATCAGACTGAAAGAAGCTTGTTTTGGATGGTTTTGCAATAACTTCATTCTGTAAAGTTTGATGTGCTCAATTGCAATACATATGCTTACAAATGGAATTTTACAACATTTCATGTTGTTTCAGGTCAGAACTGACTGGGTTTCAAGAATTATATGAATTGTAATGTTTTCTTGCAAATATACATGTAAACTCTTCACCTATGACAGAGAGTGCTCTAAAGTATAGTGTGGGAGCATATCATACTGAAAGAAGCTTGTTTTGGATGGTTTTGCAATAACTTCATTCTGTAAAGTTTGATGTGCTCAATTGCAATACATATGCTTACAAATGGAATTTTACAACATTTCATGTTGTTTCAGGTCAGAACTGACTTGGTTTCAAGAGTTTGATGAATTGTAATGTTATCTTGCAAATATACATGTAAACTCTTCACCTATGACAGAGAGTGCTCTAAAGTATAGTGTGGGAGCATATCATACTGAAAGAAGCTTGTTTTGGATGGTTTTGCAATAACTTCATTCTGTAAAGTTTGATGTGCTCAATTGCAATACATATGCTTACAAATGGAATTTTACAACATTTCATGTTGTTTCAGGTCAGAACTGACTTGGTTTCAAGAGTTTGATGAATTGTAATGTTTTCTTTCAAATATACATGTAAACTCTTCACCTATGACAGAGAGTGCTCTAAAGTATAGTGTGGGAGCATATCAGACTGAAAGAAGCTTGTTTTGGATGGTTTTGCAATAACTTCATTCTGTAAAGTTTGATATGCTCAATTGCAAAACATATGCTTACAAATGGAATTTTACAACATTTCATGTTGTTTCAGGTCAGAACTGACTTGGTTTCAAGAGTTTGATGAATTGTAATGTTATCTTGCAAATATACATGTAAACTTTTCACCTATGACAGAGAGTGCTCTAAAGTATAATGTGGGAGCATATCAGACAGAAGGAGACTTGTTTTGGATGGTTTTGCAATATCTTCATTCTGTGAAGTTTGATGTGCTCAATTGCAATACATATGCTTACAAATGGAATTTTACAACATTTCTTGTTGTTTCAGGTCAGAACTGACTTGGATTCAAGAGTTTGATGAATTGTAATGTTATCTTGCAAATATACATGTAAACTCTTCACCTATGACATAGAGTGCTCTAAAGTATCGTGTGGGAGCATATCAGACTGAAAGAAGCTTGTTTTGGATGGTTTTGCAATAACTTCATTCTGTAAAGTTTGATGTGCTCAATTGCAATACATATGCTTACAAATGGAATTTTACAACATTTCATGTTGTTTCAGGTCAGAACTGACTTGGTTTCAAGAATTATATGAATTGTAATGTTATCTTGCAAATATACATGTAAACTCTTCACCTATGACAGAGAGTGCTCTAAAGTATAGTGTGGGAGCATATCAGACTGAAAGAAGCTTGTTTTGGATGGTTTTGCAATAACTTCATTCTGTAAAGTTTGATGTGCTCAATTGCAATACATATGCTTACAAATGGAATTTTACAACATTTCATGTTGTTTCAGGTCAGAACTGACTGGGTTTCAAGAATTTGATGAATTGTAATGTTATCTTGCAAATATACATGTAAACTCTTCATCTATGACAGAGAGTGCTCTAAAGTATAGTGTGGGAGCATATCAGACTGAAAAAAGCTTGTTTTGGATGGTTTTGCAATAACTTCATTCTGTAAAGTTTGATGTGCTCAATTGCAATACATATGCTTACAAATGGAATTTTACAACATTTCATGTTGTTTCAGGTCAGAACTGACTTGGTTTCAAGAATTATATGAATTGTAATGTTTTCTTGCAAATATACATGTAAACTCTTCACCTATGACAGAGAGTGCTCTAAAGTATAGTGTGGGAGCATATCAGACTGAAAGAAGCTTGTTTTGGATGGTTTTGCAATAACTTCATTCTGTAAAGTTTGATGTGCTCAATTGCAATACATATGCTTACAAATGGAATTTTACAACATTTCATGTTGTTTCAGGTCAGAACTGACTTGGTTTCAAGAATTATATGAATTGTAATGTTATCTTGCAAATATACATGTAAACTCTTCACCTATCACAGAGAGTGCTCTAAAGTATAGTGTGGGAGCATATCATACTGAAAGAAGCTTGTTTTGGATGGTTTTGCAATAACTTCATTCTGTAAAGTTTGATGTGCTCAATTGCAATACATATGCTTACAAATGGAATTTTACAACATTTCATGTTGTTTCAGGTCAGAACTGACTTGGTTTCAAGAGTTTGATGAATTGTAATGTTATCTTGCAAATATACATGTACACTCTTCATCTATGACAGAGAGATATCTAAAGTATAGTGTGGGAGCATATCAGACTGAAAGAAGCTTGTTTTGGATGGTTTTGCAATAACTTCATTCTGTAAAGTTTGATGTGCTCAATTGCAATACATATGCTTACAAATGGAATTTTACAACATTTCATGTTGTTTCAGGTCAGATCTGACTTGGTTTCAAGAATTATATGAATTGTAATGTTATCTTGCAAATATACATGTAAACTCTTCACCTATGACAGAGAGTGCTCTAAAGTATAGTGTGGGAGCATATCATACTGAAAGAAGCTTGTTTTGGATGGTTTTGCAATAACTTCATTCTGTAAAGTTTGATGTGCTCAATTGCAATACATATGCTTACAAATGGAATTTTACAACATTTCATGTTGTTTCAGGTCAGAACTGACTTGGTTTCAAGAGTTTGATGAATTGTAATGTTTTCTTTCAAATATACATGTAAACTCTTCACCTATGACAGAGAGTGCTCTAAAGTATA
>NW_027102793.1:57500-61792 GCF_036373705.1 Amia ocellicauda | reverse complement strand
CTCCATCTCTCTCTATCTCCATCTCTATCTCCATCTCTCTATCTCCACCTCTCTCTCCCTCTCCACCTCTCTCTCTCTCTATCTCTCCCTCTCTCTCACTGTGTGTGTGTGTGTGTGTGTGTGTGTGTGTGTGTGTGTGTGTGTGTGTGTGTGTGTGTACAGCAGTGTCCCTAGACGAGAGAGAGATCCCTAGACGGGGAAATTACTTTCAAACTGCAGTACCGAAATGTGTCCGTTAGATGGCAGCATGCACCAAGGAATGAAGGAAAGTGCAAAACAAAATGAAAAGGCACATCGCCTGGGCGAAAAATAATCGTAACAAATCAACGGGGGCATTTCTCGGAAAACTAACACCGGGGCAGTGCTCAGGGGGGTCCCACCTCGTGGCCACCCGGTTTGGGGGGCCATCGGGGCCGGCTGAAGAATCGCCCATACTCTGCCATAGGCAGCCCACGGTCCATCCGATCAGAGCAATGCCGGGCGGCCGGCAACCTATGGATCATAACACATCAACGGAGGCATGATAAGAGCATCTTTTATTATCTGCCAAGAAATATAGACCATCACAATGTTCCCCAACTTTCAGCTTCTACCACATCGCTGGGGAGTTTATTCCACTGTGTGACTACTCTCTCTCTATCTCTCTCTCTCTCTCTCTCTCTCTCTGTGTGTGTGTGTGTGTGTGTGTGTGTGTGTGTGTGTGTGTGTGTGTACAGCAGTGTCTCCGGTTTTCCTTTTGGAATGCCTTGAAGCCGGGGGGGCTTTGCACTCATGAGAACATAGGGTGTCCGTGCCCTCCTTTCGCAGCCCAGGGCATTGAGAGATCCCTAGACGGGGAAATTACTTTCAAACTGCAGTACCGAAATGTGTCCGTTAGATGGTAGCATGCACCAAGGAATGAAGGAAAGTGCAAAACAAAATGAAAAGGCACATCGCCTGGGCGAAAAATAATCATAACAAATCAACGGGGGCATTTCTCGGAAAACTAACACCGGGGCAGTGCTCAGGGGGGTCCCACCTCGTGGCCACCCGGTTTGGGGGGCGATCGGGGCCGGTTCCGAAAATCGCTAAATCTCCCATAGCCAGCCCACGCTCCATCCGATAGAGCACTGCCGGGCGGCCGGCCGGCAACTACGGATCATAACAAATCAACGGGGGCATTTCTCGGAAAACTAACACCGGGGCAGTGCTCAGGGGGGTCCCACCTCGTGGCCACCCGGTTTGGGGGGCGATCGGGGCCGGTTCCGAAAATCGCTAAATCTCCCATAGCCAGCCCACGCTCCATCCGATAGAGCACTGCCGGGCGGCCGGCCGGCAACTACGGATCATAACAAATCAACGGGGGCATTTCTCCGAAAACTAACACCGGGGCAGTGCTCAGGGGGGTCCCACCTCGTGGCCACCCGGTTTGGGGGGCGATCGGGGCCGGTTCCGAAAATCGCTAAATCTCCCATAGCCAGCCCACGCTCCATCCGATAGAGCACTGCCGGGCGGCCGGCCGGCAACTACGGATCATAACAAATCAACGGGGGCATTTCTCCGAAAACTAACACCGGGGCAGTGCTCAGGGGGGTCCCACCTCGTGGCCACCCGGTTTGGGGGGCGATCGGGGCCGGTTCCGAAAATCGCTAAATCTCCCATAGCCAGCCCACGCTCCATCCGATAGAGCACTGCCGGGCGGCCGGCCGGCAACTACGGATCATAACAAATCAACGGGGGCATTTCTCGGAAAACTAACACCGGGGCAGTGCTCAGGGGGGTCCCACCTCGTGGCCACCCGGTTTGGGGGGCGATCGGGGCCGGTTCCGAAAATCGCTAAATCTCCCATAGCCAGCCCACGCTCCATCCGATAGAGCACTGCCGGGCGGCCGGCCGGCAACTACGGATCATAACAAATCAACGGGGGCATTTCTCGGAAAACTAACACCGGGGCAGTGCTCAGGGGGGTCCCACCTCGTGGCCACCCGGTTTGGGGGGCGATCGGGGCCGGTTCCGAAAATCGCTAAATCTCCCATAGCCAGCCCACGCTCCATCCGATAGAGCACTGCCGGGCGGCCGGCCGGCAACTACGGATCATAACAAATCAACGGGGGCATTTCTCCGAAAACTAACACCGGGGCAGTGCTCAGGGGGGTCCCACCTCGTGGCCACCCGGTTTGGGGGGCGATCGGGGCCGGTTCCGAAAATCGCTAAATCTCCCATAGCCAGCCCACGCTCCATCCGATAGAGCACTGCCGGGCGGCCGGCCGGCAACTACGGATCATAACAAATCAACGGGGGCATTTCTCCGAAAACTAACACCGGGGCAGTGCTCAGGGGGGTCCCACCTCGTGGCCACCCGGTTTGGGGGGCGATCGGGGCCGGTTCCGAAAATCGCTAAATCTCCCATAGCCAGCCCACGCTCCATCCGATAGAGCACTGCCGGGCGGCCGGCCGGCAACTACGGATCATAACAAATCAACGGGGGCATTTCTCGGAAAACTAACACCGGGGCAGTGCTCAGGGGGGTCCCACCTCGTGGCCACCCGGTTTGGGGGGCGATCGGGGCCGGTTCCGAAAATCGCTAAATCTCCCATAGCCAGCCCACGCTCCATCCGATAGAGCACTGCCGGGCGGCCGGCCGGCAACTACGGATCATAACAAATCAACGGGGGCATTTCTCGGAAAACTAACACCGGGGCAGTGCTCAGGGGGGTCCCACCTCGTGGCCACCCGGTTTGGGGGGCGATCGGGGCCGGTTCCGAAAATCGCTAAATCTCCCATAGCCAGCCCACGCTCCATCCGATAGAGCAATGCCGGGCGGCCGGCCGGCAACTACGGATCATAACAAATCAACGGGGGCATTTCTCCGAAAACTAACACCGGGGCAGTGCTCAGGGGGGTCCCACCTCGTGGCCACCCGGTTTGGGGGGCGATCGGGGCCGGTTCCGAAAATCGCTAAATCTCCCATAGCCAGCCCACGCTCCATCCGATAGAGCAATGCCGGGCGGCCGGCCGGCAACTACGGATCATAACAAATCAACGGGGGCATTTCTCCGAAAACTAACACCGGGGCAGTGCTCAGGGGGGTCCCACCTCGTGGCCACCCGGGTCTGGGACCGATGGGAGCACTTTAAAATTTTCGAGTCAGGGGACCAGACGGCCGAGTGAAAAACTTTGAAAAATATTCTATCTCCTCACTCCCATTGACTTTACATTAGGGCGACCAGGCGGCCGGCGGAAAAAAAATCATAACAAATCAACGGGGGCATTTCTCCGAAAACTAACACCGGGGCAGTGCTCAGGGGGGTCCCACCTCGTGGCCACCCGGGTCTGGGACCGATGGGAGCACTTTAAAATTTTCGAGTCAGGGGACCAGACGGCCGAGTGAAAAACTTTGAAAAATATTCTATCTCCTCACTCCCATTGACTTTACATTAGGGCGACCAGGCGGCCGGCGGAAAAAAAATCATAACAAATCAACGGGGGCATTTCTCCGAAAACTAACACCGGGGCTGTGCTCAGGGGGCTCCCAGCTATCAGCCACCCTATCCCGGGACCGATGGGAGCACTTTAAAATTTTCGAGTCAGGGGACCAGACGGCCGAGTGAAAAACTTTGAAAAATATTCTATCTCCTCACTCCCATTGACTTTACATTAGGGCGACCAGGCGGCCGGCGGAAAAAAAATCATAACAAATCAACGGGGGCATTTCTCCAGAAACTAACACCGGGGCTGTGCTCAGGGGGCTCCCAGCTATCAGCCCCCCGGGTCTGGGGGCATTGTTTTTCTTTTTAATCATTTTGAGCATTTCCCCCAGTTTAGAGATGTGTGCCCCTAGACAACCCATTGAGAATAACTATGAAATGTTCTGAAGTTTTGATTTTCAAATGTCGGTGAAAATTGAAAAACGTCATATATTCTTCAAAGGAAGCATGGGGCGATGGTAGGGAGAGTCCCCGCAGCGTGCCTCGGCAGCGATGGGAGCGTTTTCGATGTCCCCGTCCCCCCCCATAGGGATAGAAGGGGAGTTAGGTGACCAGGCGTCCCGGGTCCCAAAAATCGAAAAATTAATATAGAATGCTTTTTAATCCATAAATAAAGTAGGGGGCAGTCCTGGTGAGAGTCCCAGCCACAGCCCCAGTGTGTTTTGGAGTCGTTTGTGGCCGGGTGAAAAACTTTGAAAAATTTTCTATCTCCTCACTCCCATTGACTTTACATTAGGGCGACCAGGCGGCCGGCGGAAAAAAAATCATAACAAATCAACGGAGGCATTTCTCCGAAAACTAACACCGGGGCAGTGCTCAGGGGGC
>NW_027102793.1:35000-45000 GCF_036373705.1 Amia ocellicauda | reverse complement strand
GAGGTGTAGCCCTGCAGGCTGAGCGCCGGGAGCCGTCGGTCAGTGAGTGCTGAAGGAAAGCTCCAGCGCGGAGCCCGCACCCACCGGTGAGGTGTAGCCCTGCAGGCCGAGCGCTGGGAGCCGTCGGTCGTTCGGTCGGTCAGTCAGTGAGTGTGTGTGCTGAAGGAAAGCTCCAGCCCGGAGCCCGCACCCACCGGGGAGGAGTAGGCCTGCTGACTGAGCGCTGGGAGCCGTCGGTCGTTCGGTCGGTCAGAGAGTGAGTGTGTGTGCTGAAGGAGAGCTCCAGCCCGGAGCCCGCACCCACCGGGGAGGTGTAGCCCTGCAGGCTGAGCGCTGGGAGCCGTCGGTCGTTCGGTCGGTCAGAGAGTGAGTGTGTGTGCTGAAGGAGAGCTCCAGCCCGGAGCCCGCACCCACCGGGGAGGTGTAGCCCTGCAGGCTGAGCGCTGGGAGCCGTCGGTCGTTCGGTCGGTCAGTCAGTGAGTGTGTGTGCTGAAGGAAAGCTCCAGCCCGGAGCCCGCACCCACCGGGGAGGTGTAGCCCTGCAGGCTGAGCGCTGGGAGCCGTCGGTCGTTCGGTCGGTCAGTCAGTGAGTGTGTGTGCTCCAGCCCGGAGCCCGCACCCACCGGGGAGGTGTAGCCCTGCAGGCTGAGCGCTGGGAGCCGTCGGTCGGTCGGTCGGTCAGAGAGTGAGTGTGTGTGCTGAAGGGAAGCTCCAGCCCGGAGCCCGCACCCACCGGGGAGGTGTAGCCCTGCAGGCTGAGCGCTGGGAGCCGTCGGTCGTTCGGTCGGTCAGTCAGTGAGTGTGTGTGCTGAAGGAGAGCTCCAGCCCGGAGCCCGCACCCACCGGGGTGTGTAGCCCTGCAGGCTGAGCGCTGGGAGCCGTCGGTCGGTCAGTCAGTGAGTGTGTGTGCTGAAGGAAAGCTCCAGCCCGGCGTCCGTCCCCACCGGGGAGGAGTAGGCCTGCTGACTGAGCGCTGGGAGCCGTCGGTCGTTCGGTCGGTCAGAGAGTGAGTGTGTGTGCTGAAGGAGAGCTCCAGCCCGGAGCCCGCACCCACCGGGGTGTGTAGCCCTGCAGGCTGAGCGCTGGGAGCCGTCGGTCGGTCGGTCGGTCAGAGAGTGAGTGAGTGAGTGTGTGTGCTGAAGGGAAGCTCCAGCCCGGCGTCCGTCCCCACCGGGGAGTTGTGCCCGGGCCCGGGCCTCCTGCCGACGGACCGTGTGGCGCATTGTCCCGACTGCGGACTTTCTCCAGCAAAAAGGCGGAGGTGCAGTACCGCCATTTCGCCACACGAGGGACGGAATGGCACCCAACTGCCCCCTGGTGTCGAAAAAGCGCAAGGGCACCCGGGCCGGTCCGCCCCAGGCAGCGGCCGAGATGCAGCACCGGGGGCCCGGCCTGCCTGCCCTGGAGGTCAGCCTGCCAGCCCTGGAGGTCTGCTATCCAGCCCTGGAGGTCTGCCTGCCAGCCCTGGAGGTCTGCTATCCAGCCCTGGAGGTCTGCCTGCCTGCCATCCAGCCCTGGAGGTCTGCTATCCTGCCCTGGAGGTCTGCTATCCAGCCCTGGAGGTCTGCCTGCCTGCCTGCCAGCCCTGGAGGTCTGCTATCCAGCCCTGGAGGTCTGCCTGCCTGCCCTGGAGGTCTGCTATCCAGCCCTGGAGGTCTGCTATCCAGCCCTGGTAGCAGCACTGCCTGCCCTGGAGGTCTGCCTTCCAGCCCTGGTAGCAGCACTGCCTGCCCTGGTAGCAGCACTGCCTGCCCTGGAGGTCTGCTATCCAGCCCTGGAGGTCTGCCTGCCTGCCTGTTAGCCCTGGAGGTCTGCTATCCAGCCCTGGAGGTCTGCCTGCCTGCCTGTTAGCCCTGGAGGTCTGCTATCCAGCCCTGGTAGCAGCACTGCCTGCCCTGGAGGTCTGCCTGCCTGCCCTGGCAGCAGCACTGCCTGCCCTGGTAGCAGCACTGCCTGCCCTGGAGGTCTGCTATCCAGCCCTGGAGGTCTGCTATCCAGCCCTGGAGGTCTGCCTGTTAGCCCTGGAGGTCTGCTATCCAGCCCTGGAGGTCTGCCTGCCTGCCCTGGAGGTCTGCCTGCCTGCCCTGGTAGCAGCACTGCCTGCCCTGGAGGTCAGCCTGTTAGCCCTGGAGGTCTGCTATCCAGCCCTGGAGGTCTGCCTGCCTGCCTGTTAGCCCTGGAGGTCAGCCTGTTAGCCCTGGAGGTCTGCTATCCAGCCCTGGAGGTCTGCCTGCCTGCCTGTTAGCCCTGGAGGTCTGCTATCCAGCCCTGGAGGTCTGCCTGCCTGCCTGTTAGCCCTGGAGGTCTGCCTGCCTGCCCTGGCAGCAGCACTGCCTGCCCTGGAGGTCAGCCTGCCAGCCCTGGAGGTCTGCCTGTTAGCCCTGGAGGTCAGCTATCCAGCCCTGGAGGTCTGCCTGCCTGCCCTGGAGGTCTGCCTGCCTGCCCTGGAGGTCTGCCTGTTAGCCCTGGAGGTCTGCCTTCCAGCCCTGGTAGCAGCACTGCCTGCCCTGGTAGCAGCACTGCCTGCCCTGGAGGTCTGCCTGCCTGCCCTGGCAGCAGCACTGCCTGGCCTGGAGGTCAGCCTGTTAGCCCTGGAGGTCTGCTATCCAGCCCTGGAGGTCTGCCTGCCTGCCTGTTAGCCCTGGAGGTCTGCTATCCAGCCCTGGTAGCAGCACTGCCTGCCCTGGAGGTCTGCCTGCCTGCCCTGGCAGCAGCACTGCCTGCCCTGGTAGCAGCACTGCCTGCCCTGGAGGTCTGCTATCCAGCCCTGGAGGTCTGCTATCCAGCCCTGGAGGTCTGCCTGTTAGCCCTGGAGGTCTGCTATCCAGCCCTGGAGGTCTGCCTGCCTGCCCTGGCAGCAGCACTGCCTGCCCTGGAGGTCTGCCTGCCTGCCCTGGTAGCAGCACTGCCTGCCCTGGAGGTCAGCCTGTTAGCCCTGGAGGTCTGCTATCCAGCCCTGGAGGTCTGCCTGCCTGCCTGTTAGCCCTGGAGGTCAGCCTGTTAGCCCTGGAGGTCTGCTATCCAGCCCTGGAGGTCTGCCTGCCTGCCTGTTAGCCCTGGAGGTCTGCTATCCAGCCCTGGAGGTCTGCCTGCCTGCCTGTTAGCCCTGGAGGTCTGCCTGCCTGCCCTGGCAGCAGCACTGCCTGCCCTGGAGGTCAGCCTGCCAGCCCTGGAGGTCTGCCTGTTAGCCCTGGAGGTCAGCTATCCAGCCCTGGAGGTCTGCCTGCCTGCCCTGGAGGTCTGCCTGCCTGCCCTGGAGGTCTGCCTGTTAGCCCTGGAGGTCTGCCTTCCAGCCCTGGTAGCAGCACTGCCTGCCCTGGTAGCAGCACTGCCTGCCCTGGAGGTCTGCCTGCCTGCCCTGGCAGCAGCACTGCCTGGCCTGGAGGTCAGCCTGTTAGCCCTGGAGGTCTGCTATCCAGCCCTGGAGGTCTGCCTGCCTGCCTGTTAGCCCTGGAGGTCTGCTATCCAGCCCTGGTAGCAGCACTGCCTGCCCTGGAGGTCTGCCTGCCTGCCCTGGCAGCAGCACTGCCTGCCCTGGTAGCAGCACTGCCTGCCCTGGAGGTCTGCTATCCAGCCCTGGAGGTCTGCTATCCAGCCCTGGAGGTCTGCCTGTTAGCCCTGGAGGTCTGCTATCCAGCCCTGGAGGTCTGCCTGCCTGCCCTGGCAGCAGCACTGCCTGCCCTGGAGGTCTGCCTGCCTGCCCTGGTAGCAGCACTGCCTGCCCTGGAGGTCAGCCTGTTAGCCCTGGAGGTCTGCTATCCAGCCCTGGAGGTCTGCCTGCCTGCCTGTTAGCCCTGGAGGTCAGCCTGTTAGCCCTGGAGGTCTGCTATCCAGCCCTGGAGGTCTGCCTGCCTGCCTGTTAGCCCTGGAGGTCTGCTATCCAGCCCTGGAGGTCTGCCTGCCTGCCTGTTAGCCCTGGAGGTCTGCCTGCCTGCCCTGGCAGCAGCACTGCCTGCCCTGGAGGTCAGCCTGCCAGCCCTGGAGGTCTGCCTGTTAGCCCTGGAGGTCAGCTATCCAGCCCTGGAGGTCTGCCTGCCTGCCCTGGAGGTCTGCCTGCCTGCCCTGGAGGTCTGCCTGTTAGCCCTGGAGGTCTGCCTTCCAGCCCTGGTAGCAGCACTGCCTGCCCTGGTAGCAGCACTGCCTGCCCTGGAGGTCTGCCTGCCTGCCCTGGCAGCAGCACTGCCTGGCCTGGAGGTCAGCCTGTTAGCCCTGGAGGTCTGCTATCCAGCCCTGGAGGTCTGCCTGCCTGCCTGTTAGCCCTGGAGGTCTGCTATCCAGCCCTGGAGGTCTGCCTGCCTGCCTGTTAGCCCTGGAGGTCTGCCTGCCTGCCCTGGCAGCAGCACTGCCTGCCCTGGAGGTCAGCCTGCCAGCCCTGGAGGTCTGCCTGTTAGCCCTGGAGGTCAGCTATCCAGCCCTGGAGGTCTGCCTGCCTGCCCTGGAGGTCTGCCTGCCTGCCCTGGAGGTCTGCCTGTTAGCCCTGGAGGTCTGCCTTCCAGCCCTGGTAGCAGCACTGCCTGCCCTGGTAGCAGCACTGCCTGCCCTGGAGGTCTGCCTGCCTGCCCTGGCAGCAGCACTGCCTGGCCTGGAGGTCAGCCTGTTAGCCCTGGAGGTCTGCTATCCAGCCCTGGAGGTCTGCCTGCCTGCCTGTTAGCCCTGGAGGTCAGCCTGTTAGCCCTGGAGGTCTGCTATCCAGCCCTGGAGGTCTGCCTGCCTGCCTGTTAGCCCTGGAGGTCTGCTATCCAGCCCTGGAGGTCTGCCTGCCTGCCTGTTAGCCCTGGAGGTCTGCCTGCCTGCCCTGGCAGCAGCACTGCCTGCCCTGGAGGTCAGCCTGCCAGCCCTGGAGGTCTGCCTGTTAGCCCTGGAGGTCAGCTATCCAGCCCTGGAGGTCTGCCTGCCTGCCCTGGAGGTCTGCCTGCCTGCCCTGGAGGTCTGCCTGTTAGCCCTGGAGGTCTGCCTTCCAGCCCTGGTAGCAGCACTGCCTGCCCTGGTAGCAGCACTGCCTGCCCTGGAGGTCTGCCTGCCTGCCCTGGCAGCAGCACTGCCTGGCCTGGAGGTCAGCCTGTTAGCCCTGGAGGTCTGCTATCCAGCCCTGGAGGTCTGCCTGCCTGCCTGTTAGCCCTGGAGGTCTGCTATCCAGCCCTGGTAGCAGCACTGCCTGCCCTGGAGGTCTGCCTGCCTGCCCTGGCAGCAGCACTGCCTGCCCTGGTAGCAGCACTGCCTGCCCTGGAGGTCTGCTATCCAGCCCTGGAGGTCTGCTATCCAGCCCTGGAGGTCTGCCTGTTAGCCCTGGAGGTCTGCTATCCAGCCCTGGAGGTCTGCCTGCCTGCCCTGGCAGCAGCACTGCCTGCCCTGGAGGTCTGCCTGCCTGCCCTGGTAGCAGCACTGCCTGCCCTGGAGGTCAGCCTGTTAGCCCTGGAGGTCTGCTATCCAGCCCTGGAGGTCTGCCTGCCTGCCTGTTAGCCCTGGAGGTCAGCCTGTTAGCCCTGGAGGTCTGCTATCCAGCCCTGGAGGTCTGCCTGCCTGCCTGTTAGCCCTGGAGGTCTGCTATCCAGCCCTGGAGGTCTGCCTGCCTGCCTGTTAGCCCTGGAGGTCTGCCTGCCTGCCCTGGCAGCAGCACTGCCTGCCCTGGAGGTCAGCCTGCCAGCCCTGGAGGTCTGCCTGTTAGCCCTGGAGGTCAGCTATCCAGCCCTGGAGGTCTGCCTGCCTGCCCTGGAGGTCTGCCTGCCTGCCCTGGAGGTCTGCCTGTTAGCCCTGGAGGTCTGCCTTCCAGCCCTGGTAGCAGCACTGCCTGCCCTGGTAGCAGCACTGCCTGCCCTGGAGGTCTGCCTGCCTGCCCTGGCAGCAGCACTGCCTGGCCTGGAGGTCAGCCTGTTAGCCCTGGAGGTCTGCTATCCAGCCCTGGAGGTCTGCCTGCCTGCCTGTTAGCCCTGGAGGTCAGCCTGTTAGCCCTGGAGGTCTGCTATCCAGCCCTGGAGGTCTGCCTGCCTGCCCTGGAGGTCTGCCTGCCTGCCCTGGAGGTCTGCCTGCCTGCCCTGGAGGTCTGCTATCCAGCCCTGGTAGCAGCACTGCCTGCCCTGGAGGTCTGCCTGCCTGCCCTGGAGGTCAGCCTGTTAGCCCTGGAGGTCTGCCTGCCAGCCCTGGCAGCAGCACGGCCTACCTGCCTGCCTGCCCTCGAGGTCTGCCTGCCTGCCTGCCCTGGAGGTCAGCCTTCCAGCCCTGGCAGCAGCACGGCCTACCTGCCTGCCAGCCTGCCCTCCCCAGCCACACAGCCCTGCCTGCCTGCCTGCCAGCCCTGGAGGTCTCCCTGCCAGCCCTGGAGGTCTGCCTGCCTGCCTGCCTGCCCTGGAGGTCTGCCATCCTGCCTTCCAGCCCTGGAGGTCAGCCTGCCAGCCCTGGAGGTCAGCCTGTTAGCCCTGGAGGTCTGCCTGCCTGCCTGCCTGCCTGCCCTGGAGGTCTGCCTGCCTGCCTGCCCCGGAGGTCAGCCCCAGGCAGCCGGGTGGCCTGCCTGCTGCTGCTAGGCCGCTGCCCCGAGCCGCCGACCCCATCGACAGGAACACGAGAGAGTTTACAAGCGAGAGGAGGCCACATATTCGACACCTTTCGTGCTCGTTTTAGTCTCCAGTCTGTTTTGACGTGTGTTATTCTGAATCTGCTGCTTTAACTCAAGGGATTCTGTCGCGATTGATGCCTTGTCCTTCGCTGTATGTTTGCACTGGTGTTGTAAGTCGCCCTCTGTAAGATCATCATTTATTATCTGCCAAGAAATAAAGATCATCATAATGTTCCCCAACTTTCAGCTTCTGGGGAGTTTGTTCCAGAGTGTGACGACTCTCTCTCTGTCACCATCTCTCTCTCTATCTCCATCTCTCTATCACCATCTCTCTCTCTATCTCCATCTCTCTATCACCATCTCTCTCTCTATCTCTATCTCTCTATCACCATCTCTCTCTCCATCTCCATCTCTCTCTCTATCTCCATCTCTCTCTATCTCCATCTCTATCTCCATCTCTCTATCTCCACCTCTCTCTCCCTCTCCACCTCTCTCTCTCTCTATCTCTCCCTCTCTCTCACTGTGTGTGTGTGTGTGTGTGTGTGTGTGTGTGTGTGTGTGTGTGTGTGTGTGTGTGTGTACAGCAGTGTCCCTAGACGAGAGAGAGATCCCTAGACGGGGAAATTACTTTCAAACTGCAGTACCGAAATGTGTCCGTTAGATGGCAGCATGCACCAAGGAATGAAGGAAAGTGCAAAACAAAATGAAAAGGCACATCGCCTGGGCGAAAAATAATCGTAACAAATCAACGGGGGCATTTCTCCGAAAACTAACACCGGGGCAGTGCTCAGGGGGGTCCCACCTCGTGGCCACCCGGTTTGGGGGGCGATCGGGGCCGGTTCCGAAAATCGCTAAATCTCCCATAGCCAGCCCACGCTCCATCCGATAGAGCAATGCCGGGCGGCCGGCCGGCAACTACGGATCATAAGAAATCAACGGGGGCATTTCTCCGAAAACTAACACCGGGGCAGTGCTCAGGGGGGTCCCACCTCGTGGCCACCCGGTTTGGGGGGCGATCGGGGCCGGTTCCGAAAATCGCTAAATCTCCCATAGCCAGCCCACGCTCCATCCGATAGAGCAATGCCGGGCGGCCGGCCGGCAACTACGGATCATAACAAATCAACGGGGGCATTTCTCCGAAAACTAACACCGGGGCAGTGCTCAGGGGGGTCCCACCTCGTGGCCACCCGGTTTGGGGGGCCATCGGGGCCGGCTGAAGAATCGCCCATACTCTGCCATAGGCAGCCCACGGTCCATCCGATCAGAGCAATGCCGGGCGGCCGGCAACCTATGGATCATAACACATCAACGGAGGCATGATAAGAGCATCTTTTATTATCTGCCAAGAAATATAGACCATCACAATGTTCCCCAACTTTCAGCTTCTACCACATCGCTGGGGAGTTTATTCCACTGTGTGACTACTCTCTCTCTATCTCTCTCTCTCTCTCTCTCTCTCTCTCTCTCTCTGTGTGTGTGTGTGTGTGTGTGTGTGTGTGTGTGTGTGTGTGTGTGTGTGTACAGCAGTGTCTCCGGTTTTCCTTTTGGAATGCCTTGAAGCCGGGGGGGCTTTGCACTCATGAGAACATAGGGTGTCCGTGCCCTCCTTTCGCAGCCCAGGGCATTGAGAGATCCCTAGACGGGGAAATTACTTTCAAACTGCAGTACCGAAATGTGTCCGTTAGATGGTAGCATGCACCAAGGAATGAAGGAAAGTGCAAAACAAAATGAAAAGGCACATCGCCTGGGCGAAAAATAATCGTAACAAATCAACGGGGGCATTTCTCCGAAAACTAACACCGGGGCAGTGCTCAGGGGGGTCCCACCTCGTGGCCACCCGGTTTGGGGGGCGATCGGGGCCGGTTCCGAAAATCGCTAAATCTCCCATAGCCAGCCCACGCTCCATCCGATAGAGCAATGCCGGGCGGCCGGCCGGCAACTACGGATCATAACAAATCAACGGGGGCATTTCTCCGAAAACTAACACCGGGGCAGTGCTCAGGGGGGTCCCACCTCGTGGCCACCCGGTTTGGGGGGCGATCGGGGCCGGTTCCGAAAATCGCTAAATCTCCCATAGCCAGCCCACGCTCCATCCGATAGAGCAATGCCGGGCGGCCGGCCGGCAACTACGGATCATAACAAATCAACGGGGGCATTTCTCCGAAAACTAACACCGGGGCAGTGCTCAGGGGGGTCCCACCTCGTGGCCACCCGGTTTGGGGGGCGATCGGGGCCGGTTCCGAAAATCGCTAAATCTCCCATAGCCAGCCCACGCTCCATCCGATAGAGCAATGCCGGGCGGCCGGCCGGCAACTACGGATCATAACAAATCAACGGGGGCATTTCTCCGAAAACTAACACCGGGGCAGTGCTCAGGGGGGTCCCACCTCGTGGCCACCCGGTTTGGGGGGCCATCGGGGCCGGTTCCGAAAATCGCTAAATCTCCCATAGCCAGCCCACGCTCCATCCGATAGAGCAATGCCGGGCGGCCGGCCGGCAACTACGGATCATAACAAATCAACGGGGGCAGTTCTCCAGAAACTAACACCGGGGCAGTGCTCAGGAGGCTCCCAGCTATCAGCCACCCTATCCCGGGACCGATGGGAGCACTTTAAAATTTTCGAGTCAGGGGACCAGACGGCCGAGTGAAAAACTTTGAAAAATATTCTATCTCCTCACTCCCATTGACTTTGCATTAGGGCGACCAGGCGGCCGGCGGAAAAAAAATCATAACAAATCAACGGGGGCATTTCTCCAGAAACTAACACCGGGGCTGTGCTCAGGGGGCTCCCAGCTATCAGCCCCCCGGGTCTGGGGGCATTGTTTTTCTTTTTAATCATTTTGAGCATTTCCCCCAGTTTAGAGATGTGTGCCCCTAGACAACCCATTGAGAATAACTATGAAATGTTCTGAAGTTTTGATTTTCAAATGTCGGTGAAAATTGAAAAACGTCATATATTCTTCAAAGGAAGCATGGGGCGATGGTAGGGAGAGTCCCCGCAGCGTGCCTCGGCAGCGATGGGAGCGTTTTCGATGTCCCCGTCCCCCCCCATAGGGATAGAAGGGGAGTTAGGTGACCAGGCGTCCCGGGTCCCAAAAATCGAAAAATTAATATAGAATGCTTTTTAATCCATAAATAAAGTAGGGGGCAGTCCTGGTGAGAGTCCCAGCCACAGCCCCAGTGTGTTTTGGAGTCGTTTGTGGCCGGGTGAAAAACTTTGAAAAATTTTCTATCTCCTCACTCCCATTGACTTTACATTAGGGCGACCAGGCGGCCGGCGGAAAAAAAATCATAACAAATCAACGGAGGCATTTCTCCGAAAACTAACACCGGGGCAGTGCTCAGGGGGCTCCCAGCTATCAGCCACCCTATCCCGGGACCGATGGGAGCACTTTAAAATTTTCGAGTTAGGGGACCAGGCGGCCGAGTGAAAAACTTTGAAAAATTTT
>NW_027102793.1:15000-22500 GCF_036373705.1 Amia ocellicauda | reverse complement strand
GGAGGTCTGCTATCCAGCCCTGGAGGTCTGCCTGCCTGCCTGTTAGCCCTGGAGGTCTGCTATCCAGCCCTGGAGGTCTGCCTGCCTGCCTGTTAGCCCTGGAGGTCTGCTATCCAGCCCTGGAGGTCTGCCTGCCTGCCCTGGAGGTCTGCCTGCCTGCCATCCAGCCCTGGAGGTCTGCTATCCTGCCCTGGAGGTCTGCTATCCAGCCCTGGTAGCAGCACTGCCTGCCCTGGAGGTCTGCTATCCAGCCCTGGAGGTCTGCCTGCCTGCCCTGGAGGTCTGCCTGCCTGCCCTGGAGGTCTGCCTGTTAGCCCTGGAGGTCTGCTATCCAGCCCTGGAGGTCTGCCTGCCTGCCATCCAGCCCTGGAGGTCTGCTATCCAGCCCTGGTAGCAGCACTGCCTGCCCTGGAGGTCTGCCTGCCTGCCCTGGCAGCAGCACTGCCTGCCCTGGTAGCAGCACTGCCTGCCCTGGAGGTCTGCTATCCAGCCCTGGAGGTCTGCTATCCAGCCCTGGAGGTCTGCCTGTTAGCCCTGGAGGTCTGCTATCCAGCCCTGGAGGTCTGCCTGCCTGCCCTGGAGGTCTGCCTGCCTGCCCTGGAGGTCTGCCTGTTAGCCCTGGAGGTCTGCCTGCCTGCCTGTTAGCCCTGGAGGTCTGCTATCCAGCCCTGGAGGTCTGCCTGCCTGCCTGTTAGCCCTGGAGGTCTGCCTGCCTGCCCTGGCAGCAGCACTGCCTGCCCTGGAGGTCAGCCTGCCAGCCCTGGAGGTCTGCCTGTTAGCCCTGGAGGTCAGCTATCCAGCCCTGGAGGTCTGCCTGCCTGCCCTGGAGGTCTGCCTGCCTGCCCTGGAGGTCTGCCTGTTAGCCCTGGAGGTCTGCCTTCCAGCCCTGGTAGCAGCACTGCCTGCCCTGGTAGCAGCACTGCCTGCCCTGGAGGTCTGCCTGCCTGCCCTGGCAGCAGCACTGCCTGGCCTGGAGGTCAGCCTGTTAGCCCTGGAGGTCTGCTATCCAGCCCTGGAGGTCTGCCTGCCTGCCTGTTAGCCCTGGAGGTCTGCTATCCAGCCCTGGTAGCAGCACTGCCTGCCCTGGAGGTCTGCCTGCCTGCCCTGGCAGCAGCACTGCCTGCCCTGGTAGCAGCACTGCCTGCCCTGGAGGTCTGCTATCCAGCCCTGGAGGTCTGCTATCCAGCCCTGGAGGTCTGCCTGTTAGCCCTGGAGGTCTGCTATCCAGCCCTGGAGGTCTGCCTGCCTGCCCTGGAGGTCTGCCTGCCTGCCCTGGAGGTCTGCCTGTTAGCCCTGGAGGTCTGCCTGCCTGCCTGTTAGCCCTGGAGGTCTGCTATCCAGCCCTGGAGGTCTGCCTGCCTGCCTGTTAGCCCTGGAGGTCTGCCTGCCTGCCCTGGCAGCAGCACTGCCTGCCCTGGAGGTCAGCCTGCCAGCCCTGGAGGTCTGCCTGTTAGCCCTGGAGGTCAGCTATCCAGCCCTGGAGGTCTGCCTGCCTGCCCTGGAGGTCTGCCTGCCTGCCCTGGAGGTCTGCCTGTTAGCCCTGGAGGTCTGCCTTCCAGCCCTGGTAGCAGCACTGCCTGCCCTGGTAGCAGCACTGCCTGCCCTGGAGGTCTGCCTGCCTGCCCTGGCAGCAGCACTGCCTGGCCTGGAGGTCAGCCTGTTAGCCCTGGAGGTCTGCTATCCAGCCCTGGAGGTCTGCCTGCCTGCCTGTTAGCCCTGGAGGTCTGCTATCCAGCCCTGGTAGCAGCACTGCCTGCCCTGGAGGTCTGCCTGCCTGCCCTGGCAGCAGCACTGCCTGCCCTGGTAGCAGCACTGCCTGCCCTGGAGGTCTGCTATCCAGCCCTGGAGGTCTGCTATCCAGCCCTGGAGGTCTGCCTGTTAGCCCTGGAGGTCTGCTATCCAGCCCTGGAGGTCTGCCTGCCTGCCCTGGCAGCAGCACTGCCTGCCCTGGAGGTCTGCCTGCCTGCCCTGGTAGCAGCACTGCCTGCCCTGGAGGTCAGCCTGTTAGCCCTGGAGGTCTGCTATCCAGCCCTGGAGGTCTGCCTGCCTGCCTGTTAGCCCTGGAGGTCAGCCTGTTAGCCCTGGAGGTCTGCTATCCAGCCCTGGAGGTCTGCCTGCCTGCCTGTTAGCCCTGGAGGTCTGCTATCCAGCCCTGGAGGTCTGCCTGCCTGCCTGTTAGCCCTGGAGGTCTGCCTGCCTGCCCTGGCAGCAGCACTGCCTGCCCTGGAGGTCAGCCTGCCAGCCCTGGAGGTCTGCCTGTTAGCCCTGGAGGTCAGCTATCCAGCCCTGGAGGTCTGCCTGCCTGCCCTGGAGGTCTGCCTGCCTGCCCTGGAGGTCTGCCTGTTAGCCCTGGAGGTCTGCCTTCCAGCCCTGGTAGCAGCACTGCCTGCCCTGGTAGCAGCACTGCCTGCCCTGGAGGTCTGCCTGCCTGCCCTGGCAGCAGCACTGCCTGGCCTGGAGGTCAGCCTGTTAGCCCTGGAGGTCTGCTATCCAGCCCTGGAGGTCTGCCTGCCTGCCTGTTAGCCCTGGAGGTCAGCCTGTTAGCCCTGGAGGTCTGCTATCCAGCCCTGGAGGTCTGCCTGCCTGCCCTGGAGGTCTGCCTGCCTGCCCTGGAGGTCTGCCTGCCTGCCCTGGAGGTCTGCTATCCAGCCCTGGTAGCAGCACTGCCTGCCCTGGAGGTCTGCCTGCCTGCCCTGGAGGTCAGCCTGTTAGCCCTGGAGGTCTGCCTGCCAGCCCTGGCAGCAGCACGGCCTACCTGCCTGCCTGCCCTCGAGGTCTGCCTGCCTGCCTGCCCTGGAGGTCAGCCTTCCAGCCCTGGCAGCAGCACGGCCTACCTGCCTGCCAGCCTGCCCTCCCCAGCCACACAGCCCTGCCTGCCTGCCTGCCAGCCCTGGAGGTCTCCCTGCCAGCCCTGGAGGTCTGCCTGCCTGCCTGCCTGCCCTGGAGGTCTGCCATCCTGCCTTCCAGCCCTGGAGGTCAGCCTGCCAGCCCTGGAGGTCAGCCTGTTAGCCCTGGAGGTCTGCCTGCCTGCCTGCCTGCCTGCCCTGGAGGTCTGCCTGCCTGCCTGCCCCGGAGGTCAGCCCCAGGCAGCCGGGTGGCCTGCCTGCTGCTGCTAGGCCGCTGCCCCGAGCCGCCGACCCCATCGACAGGAACACGAGAGAGTTTACAAGCGAGAGGAGGCCACATATTCGACACCTTTCGTGCTCGTTTTAGTCTCCAGTCTGTTTTGACGTGTGTTATTCTGAATCTGCTGCTTTAACTCAAGGGATTCTGTCGCGATTGATGCCTTGTCCTTCGCTGTATGTTTGCACTGGTGTTGTAAGTCGCCCTCTGTAAGATCATCATTTATTATCTGCCAAGAAATAAAGATCATCATAATGTTCCCCAACTTTCAGCTTCTGGGGAGTTTGTTCCAGAGTGTGACGACTCTCTCTCTGTCACCATCTCTCTCTCTATCTCCATCTCTCTATCACCATCTCTCTCTCTATCTCCATCTCTCTATCACCATCTCTCTCTCTATCTCTATCTCTCTATCACCATCTCTCTCTCCATCTCCATCTCTCTCTCTATCTCCATCTCTCTCTATCTCCATCTCTATCTCCATCTCTCTATCTCCACCTCTCTCTCCCTCTCCACCTCTCTCTCTCTCTATCTCTCCCTCTCTCTCACTGTGTGTGTGTGTGTGTGTGTGTGTGTGTGTGTGTGTGTGTGTGTGTGTGTGTGTGTGTACAGCAGTGTCCCTAGACGAGAGAGAGATCCCTAGACGGGGAAATTACTTTCAAACTGCAGTACCGAAATGTGTCCGTTAGATGGCAGCATGCACCAAGGAATGAAGGAAAGTGCAAAACAAAATGAAAAGGCACATCGCCTGGGCGAAAAATAATCGTAACAAATCAACGGGGGCATTTCTCCGAAAACTAACACCGGGGCAGTGCTCAGGGGGGTCCCACCTCGTGGCCACCCGGTTTGGGGGGCGATCGGGGCCGGTTCCGAAAATCGCTAAATCTCCCATAGCCAGCCCACGCTCCATCCGATAGAGCAATGCCGGGCGGCCGGCCGGCAACTACGGATCATAAGAAATCAACGGGGGCATTTCTCCGAAAACTAACACCGGGGCAGTGCTCAGGGGGGTCCCACCTCGTGGCCACCCGGTTTGGGGGGCGATCGGGGCCGGTTCCGAAAATCGCTAAATCTCCCATAGCCAGCCCACGCTCCATCCGATAGAGCAATGCCGGGCGGCCGGCCGGCAACTACGGATCATAACAAATCAACGGGGGCATTTCTCCGAAAACTAACACCGGGGCAGTGCTCAGGGGGGTCCCACCTCGTGGCCACCCGGTTTGGGGGGCCATCGGGGCCGGCTGAAGAATCGCCCATACTCTGCCATAGGCAGCCCACGGTCCATCCGATCAGAGCAATGCCGGGCGGCCGGCAACCTATGGATCATAACACATCAACGGAGGCATGATAAGAGCATCTTTTATTATCTGCCAAGAAATATAGACCATCACAATGTTCCCCAACTTTCAGCTTCTACCACATCGCTGGGGAGTTTATTCCACTGTGTGACTACTCTCTCTCTATCTCTCTCTCTCTCTCTCTCTCTCTCTCTCTCTCTGTGTGTGTGTGTGTGTGTGTGTGTGTGTGTGTGTGTGTGTGTGTGTGTGTACAGCAGTGTCTCCGGTTTTCCTTTTGGAATGCCTTGAAGCCGGGGGGGCTTTGCACTCATGAGAACATAGGGTGTCCGTGCCCTCCTTTCGCAGCCCAGGGCATTGAGAGATCCCTAGACGGGGAAATTACTTTCAAACTGCAGTACCGAAATGTGTCCGTTAGATGGTAGCATGCACCAAGGAATGAAGGAAAGTGCAAAACAAAATGAAAAGGCACATCGCCTGGGCGAAAAATAATCGTAACAAATCAACGGGGGCATTTCTCCGAAAACTAACACCGGGGCAGTGCTCAGGGGGGTCCCACCTCGTGGCCACCCGGTTTGGGGGGCGATCGGGGCCGGTTCCGAAAATCGCTAAATCTCCCATAGCCAGCCCACGCTCCATCCGATAGAGCAATGCCGGGCGGCCGGCCGGCAACTACGGATCATAACAAATCAACGGGGGCATTTCTCCGAAAACTAACACCGGGGCAGTGCTCAGGGGGGTCCCACCTCGTGGCCACCCGGTTTGGGGGGCGATCGGGGCCGGTTCCGAAAATCGCTAAATCTCCCATAGCCAGCCCACGCTCCATCCGATAGAGCAATGCCGGGCGGCCGGCCGGCAACTACGGATCATAACAAATCAACGGGGGCATTTCTCCGAAAACTAACACCGGGGCAGTGCTCAGGGGGGTCCCACCTCGTGGCCACCCGGTTTGGGGGGCGATCGGGGCCGGTTCCGAAAATCGCTAAATCTCCCATAGCCAGCCCACGCTCCATCCGATAGAGCAATGCCGGGCGGCCGGCCGGCAACTACGGATCATAACAAATCAACGGGGGCATTTCTCCGAAAACTAACACCGGGGCAGTGCTCAGGGGGGTCCCACCTCGTGGCCACCCGGTTTGGGGGGCCATCGGGGCCGGTTCCGAAAATCGCTAAATCTCCCATAGCCAGCCCACGCTCCATCCGATAGAGCAATGCCGGGCGGCCGGCCGGCAACTACGGATCATAACAAATCAACGGGGGCAGTTCTCCAGAAACTAACACCGGGGCAGTGCTCAGGAGGCTCCCAGCTATCAGCCACCCTATCCCGGGACCGATGGGAGCACTTTAAAATTTTCGAGTCAGGGGACCAGACGGCCGAGTGAAAAACTTTGAAAAATATTCTATCTCCTCACTCCCATTGACTTTGCATTAGGGCGACCAGGCGGCCGGCGGAAAAAAAATCATAACAAATCAACGGGGGCATTTCTCCAGAAACTAACACCGGGGCTGTGCTCAGGGGGCTCCCAGCTATCAGCCCCCCGGGTCTGGGGGCATTGTTTTTCTTTTTAATCATTTTGAGCATTTCCCCCAGTTTAGAGATGTGTGCCCCTAGACAACCCATTGAGAATAACTATGAAATGTTCTGAAGTTTTGATTTTCAAATGTCGGTGAAAATTGAAAAACGTCATATATTCTTCAAAGGAAGCATGGGGCGATGGTAGGGAGAGTCCCCGCAGCGTGCCTCGGCAGCGATGGGAGCGTTTTCGATGTCCCCGTCCCCCCCCATAGGGATAGAAGGGGAGTTAGGTGACCAGGCGTCCCGGGTCCCAAAAATCGAAAAATTAATATAGAATGCTTTTTAATCCATAAATAAAGTAGGGGGCAGTCCTGGTGAGAGTCCCAGCCACAGCCCCAGTGTGTTTTGGAGTCGTTTGTGGCCGGGTGAAAAACTTTGAAAAATTTTCTATCTCCTCACTCCCATTGACTTTACATTAGGGCGACCAGGCGGCCGGCGGAAAAAAAATCATAACAAATCAACGGAGGCATTTCTCCGAAAACTAACACCGGGGCAGTGCTCAGGGGGCTCCCAGCTATCAGCCACCCTATCCCGGGACCGATGGGAGCACTTTAAAATTTTCGAGTTAGGGGACCAGGCGGCCGAGTGAAAAACTTTGAAAAATTTTCTATCTCCTCACTCCCATTGACTTTGCATTAGGGCGACCAGGCGGCCGGCGGAAAAAAAATCATAACAAATCAACGGGGGCATTTCTCCGAAAACTAACACCGGGGCAGTGCTCAGGGGGCTCCCAGCTATCAGCCACCCTATCCCGGGACCGATGGGAGCACTTTAAAATTTTCGAGTTAGGGGACCAGGCGGCCGAGTGAAAAACTTAGAAAAATTTTCTATCTCCCCTAGGTGACCAGGCAGCCGGAGCTGATTTTTCTGACCCCTAAAACAATTATTAAAAGGTATTTTTTCGCCAAACTAAGACTTTTAAAATTCAAATAGGATGATTATCTACTGCCCCAGTGGGTTTTTGAACCATTTTAAGCCTTTTTGACAGTTTTCATTTTTCCCCCATTGACTTCAATGGGAGTTAGGTGACCAGTCCTCCGACTTTTGAACCTCTCCTGGGGGGGCTGTGAGCCCCCGATTTCTTTGCAAAGCACGTCATTCGATTCGTCTCAGTCCCCTCTATATACCCCGTGTGTTTGTTTTCTCGAAAAACCCCCGGAACACGGTTTTTTAGGGGGGGGGTGGGGGGGGGGTACTTCGGAGCCATTTGGGGGGGGGTAAACGACATTTCCCGAAATTAATTTTAACACAGCCTTCCTCAGAATCGCTTTTCCAACAAAATCCTTTTTATTTCGAGTCTCTACGATGTTCCTAAGTGGTCGAAACCACTTTTGGACAGTTTTTACACCAAACGGCTCGGGCGCACAGCGGGCCGTGTGCCGATGGGCGGTTCTCGCGGGTCTGAGGCGGGGCTAGGCTGCTCGCGGCGGGCATGGGAGTGCCGTGTGCAGCCGCCACAGTGTTCCAGGCTGTCAGCATTTCTCTACGGTGCCGGGGGAAATACAGGAA
>NW_027102793.1:0-5000 GCF_036373705.1 Amia ocellicauda | reverse complement strand
CTCCAGCGCGGAGCCCGCACCCACCGGGGAGGTGTAGCCCTGCAGGCTGAGCGCCGGGAGCCGTCGGTCGGTCGGTCGGTCAGTCAGTGAGTGAGTGAGTGTGTGTTGCGCTGGAGGAAAGCTCCAGCCCGGCGTCCGTCCCCACCGGGGAGGAGTAGGCCTGCTGACTGAGCGCTGGGAGCCGGGAGCCTTTCCTGCAGTCAGTCGGTCGGTCAGTGAGTGAGTGAGTGTGTGTTGCGCTGGAGGAAAGCTCCAGCCCGGCGTCCGTCCCCACCGGGGAGGAGTAGGCCTGCTGACTGAGCGCTGGGAGCCGGGAGCCTTTCCTGCAGTCAGTCGGTCGGTCAGTGAGTGAGTGTGTGTGCTGAAGGGAAGCTCCAGCCCGGCGTCCGTCCCCACCGGGGAGGAGTAGGCCTGCTGACTGAGCGCTGGGAGCCGGGAGCCTTTCCTGCAGTCAGTCGGTCGGTCAGTGAGTGAGTGTGTGTGCTGAAGGGAAGCTCCAGCCCGGCGTCCGTCCCCACCGGGGAGGAGTAGGCCTGCTGACTGAGCGCTGGGAGCCGGGAGCCTTTCCTGCAGTCAGTCGGTCGGTCAGTGAGTGAGTGTGTGTGCTGAAGGAAAGCTCCAGCCCGGCGTCCGTCCCCACCGGGGAGGAGTAGGCCTGCTGACTGAGCGCTGGGAGCCGGGAGCCTTTCCTGCAGTCAGTCGGTCGGTCAGTGAGTGAGTGTGTGTGCTGAAGGGAGGCTCCAGCCCGGCGTCCGTCCCCACCGGGGAGGAGTAGGCCTGCTGACTGAGCGCTGGGAGCCGGGAGCCTTTCCTGCAGTCAGTCGGTCGGTCAGTGAGTGAGTGTGTGTGCTGAAGGGAGGCTCCAGCCCGGCGTCCGTCCCCACCGGGGAGGAGTAGGCCTGCTGACTGAGCGCTGGGAGCCGGGAGCCTTTCCTGCAGTCAGTCGGTCGGTCAGTGAGTGAGTGAGTGAGTGTGTGTGCTGAAGGGAAGCTCCAGCCCGGCGTCCGTCCCCACCGGGGAGTTGTGCCCGGGCCCGGGCCTCCTGCCGACGGACCGTGTGGCGCATTGTCCCGACTGCGGACTTTCTCCAGCAAAAAGGCGGAGGTGCAGTACCGCCATTTCGCCACACGAGGGACGGAATGGCACCCAACTGCCCCCTGGTGTCGAAAAAGCGCAAGGGCACCCGGGCCGGTCCGCCCCAGGCAGCGGCCGAGATGCAGCACCGGGGGCCCGGCCTGCCTGCCCTGGAGGTCAGCCTGCCAGCCCTGGAGGTCTGCTATCCAGCCCTGGAGGTCTGCCTGCCAGCCCTGGAGGTCTGCTATCCAGCCCTGGAGGTCTGCCTGCCTGCCATCCAGCCCTGGAGGTCTGCTATCCTGCCCTGGAGGTCTGCTATCCAGCCCTGGAGGTCTGCCTGCCTGCCTGCCAGCCCTGGAGGTCTGCTATCCAGCCCTGGAGGTCTGCCTGCCTGCCCTGGAGGTCTGCTATCCAGCCCTGGAGGTCTGCTATCCAGCCCTGGTAGCAGCACTGCCTGCCCTGGAGGTCTGCCTTCCAGCCCTGGTAGCAGCACTGCCTGCCCTGGTAGCAGCACTGCCTGCCCTGGAGGTCTGCTATCCAGCCCTGGAGGTCTGCCTGCCTGCCTGTTAGCCCTGGAGGTCTGCTATCCAGCCCTGGAGGTCTGCCTGCCTGCCTGTTAGCCCTGGAGGTCTGCTATCCAGCCCTGGAGGTCTGCCTGCCTGCCCTGGAGGTCTGCCTGCCTGCCATCCAGCCCTGGAGGTCTGCTATCCTGCCCTGGAGGTCTGCTATCCAGCCCTGGTAGCAGCACTGCCTGCCCTGGAGGTCTGCTATCCAGCCCTGGAGGTCTGCCTGCCTGCCCTGGAGGTCTGCCTGCCTGCCCTGGAGGTCTGCCTGTTAGCCCTGGAGGTCTGCTATCCAGCCCTGGAGGTCTGCCTGCCTGCCATCCAGCCCTGGAGGTCTGCTATCCAGCCCTGGTAGCAGCACTGCCTGCCCTGGAGGTCTGCCTGCCTGCCCTGGCAGCAGCACTGCCTGCCCTGGTAGCAGCACTGCCTGCCCTGGAGGTCTGCTATCCAGCCCTGGAGGTCTGCTATCCAGCCCTGGAGGTCTGCCTGTTAGCCCTGGAGGTCTGCTATCCAGCCCTGGAGGTCTGCCTGCCTGCCCTGGAGGTCTGCCTGCCTGCCCTGGAGGTCTGCCTGTTAGCCCTGGAGGTCTGCCTGCCTGCCTGTTAGCCCTGGAGGTCTGCTATCCAGCCCTGGAGGTCTGCCTGCCTGCCTGTTAGCCCTGGAGGTCTGCCTGCCTGCCCTGGCAGCAGCACTGCCTGCCCTGGAGGTCAGCCTGCCAGCCCTGGAGGTCTGCCTGTTAGCCCTGGAGGTCAGCTATCCAGCCCTGGAGGTCTGCCTGCCTGCCCTGGAGGTCTGCCTGCCTGCCCTGGAGGTCTGCCTGTTAGCCCTGGAGGTCTGCCTTCCAGCCCTGGTAGCAGCACTGCCTGCCCTGGTAGCAGCACTGCCTGCCCTGGAGGTCTGCCTGCCTGCCCTGGCAGCAGCACTGCCTGGCCTGGAGGTCAGCCTGTTAGCCCTGGAGGTCTGCTATCCAGCCCTGGAGGTCTGCCTGCCTGCCTGTTAGCCCTGGAGGTCTGCTATCCAGCCCTGGTAGCAGCACTGCCTGCCCTGGAGGTCTGCCTGCCTGCCCTGGCAGCAGCACTGCCTGCCCTGGTAGCAGCACTGCCTGCCCTGGAGGTCTGCTATCCAGCCCTGGAGGTCTGCTATCCAGCCCTGGAGGTCTGCCTGTTAGCCCTGGAGGTCTGCTATCCAGCCCTGGAGGTCTGCCTGCCTGCCCTGGAGGTCTGCCTGCCTGCCCTGGAGGTCTGCCTGTTAGCCCTGGAGGTCTGCCTGCCTGCCTGTTAGCCCTGGAGGTCTGCTATCCAGCCCTGGAGGTCTGCCTGCCTGCCTGTTAGCCCTGGAGGTCTGCCTGCCTGCCCTGGCAGCAGCACTGCCTGCCCTGGAGGTCAGCCTGCCAGCCCTGGAGGTCTGCCTGTTAGCCCTGGAGGTCAGCTATCCAGCCCTGGAGGTCTGCCTGCCTGCCCTGGAGGTCTGCCTGCCTGCCCTGGAGGTCTGCCTGTTAGCCCTGGAGGTCTGCCTTCCAGCCCTGGTAGCAGCACTGCCTGCCCTGGTAGCAGCACTGCCTGCCCTGGAGGTCTGCCTGCCTGCCCTGGCAGCAGCACTGCCTGGCCTGGAGGTCAGCCTGTTAGCCCTGGAGGTCTGCTATCCAGCCCTGGAGGTCTGCCTGCCTGCCTGTTAGCCCTGGAGGTCTGCTATCCAGCCCTGGTAGCAGCACTGCCTGCCCTGGAGGTCTGCCTGCCTGCCCTGGCAGCAGCACTGCCTGCCCTGGTAGCAGCACTGCCTGCCCTGGAGGTCTGCTATCCAGCCCTGGAGGTCTGCTATCCAGCCCTGGAGGTCTGCCTGTTAGCCCTGGAGGTCTGCTATCCAGCCCTGGAGGTCTGCCTGCCTGCCCTGGCAGCAGCACTGCCTGCCCTGGAGGTCTGCCTGCCTGCCCTGGTAGCAGCACTGCCTGCCCTGGAGGTCAGCCTGTTAGCCCTGGAGGTCTGCTATCCAGCCCTGGAGGTCTGCCTGCCTGCCTGTTAGCCCTGGAGGTCAGCCTGTTAGCCCTGGAGGTCTGCTATCCAGCCCTGGAGGTCTGCCTGCCTGCCTGTTAGCCCTGGAGGTCTGCTATCCAGCCCTGGAGGTCTGCCTGCCTGCCTGTTAGCCCTGGAGGTCTGCCTGCCTGCCCTGGCAGCAGCACTGCCTGCCCTGGAGGTCAGCCTGCCAGCCCTGGAGGTCTGCCTGTTAGCCCTGGAGGTCAGCTATCCAGCCCTGGAGGTCTGCCTGCCTGCCCTGGAGGTCTGCCTGCCTGCCCTGGAGGTCTGCCTGTTAGCCCTGGAGGTCTGCCTTCCAGCCCTGGTAGCAGCACTGCCTGCCCTGGTAGCAGCACTGCCTGCCCTGGAGGTCTGCCTGCCTGCCCTGGCAGCAGCACTGCCTGGCCTGGAGGTCAGCCTGTTAGCCCTGGAGGTCTGCTATCCAGCCCTGGAGGTCTGCCTGCCTGCCTGTTAGCCCTGGAGGTCAGCCTGTTAGCCCTGGAGGTCTGCTATCCAGCCCTGGAGGTCTGCCTGCCTGCCCTGGAGGTCTGCCTGCCTGCCCTGGAGGTCTGCCTGCCTGCCCTGGAGGTCTGCTATCCAGCCCTGGTAGCAGCACTGCCTGCCCTGGAGGTCTGCCTGCCTGCCCTGGAGGTCAGCCTGTTAGCCCTGGAGGTCTGCCTGCCAGCCCTGGCAGCAGCACGGCCTACCTGCCTGCCTGCCCTCGAGGTCTGCCTGCCTGCCTGCCCTGGAGGTCAGCCTTCCAGCCCTGGCAGCAGCACGGCCTACCTGCCTGCCAGCCTGCCCTCCCCAGCCACACAGCCCTGCCTGCCTGCCTGCCAGCCCTGGAGGTCTCCCTGCCAGCCCTGGAGGTCTGCCTGCCTGCCTGCCTGCCCTGGAGGTCTGCCATCCTGCCTTCCAGCCCTGGAGGTCAGCCTGCCAGCCCTGGAGGTCAGCCTGTTAGCCCTGGAGGTCTGCCTGCCTGCCTGCCTGCCTGCCCTGGAGGTCTGCCTGCCTGCCTGCCCCGGAGGTCAGCCCCAGGCAGCCGGGTGGCCTGCCTGCTGCTGCTAGGCCGCTGCCCCGAGCCGCCGACCCCATCGACAGGAACACGAGAGAGTTTACAAGCGAGAGGAGGCCACATATTCGACACCTTTCGTGCTCGTTTTAGTCTCCAGTCTGTTTTGACGTGTGTTATTCTGAATCTGCTGCTTTAACTCAAGGGATTCTGTCGCGATTGATGCCTTGTCCTTCGCTGTATGTTTGCACTGGTGTTGTAAGTCGCCCTCTGTAAGATCATCATTTATTATCTGCCAAGAAATAAAGATCATCATAATGTTCCCCAACTTTCAGCTTCTGG
>NW_027102792.1:42500-55000 GCF_036373705.1 Amia ocellicauda | reverse complement strand
CAGTTTTGACCTCTCTCATTGCACTAAGTGTCTTCAAAAACCCAGTTCCTGTATTTCCCCCGGCACCGTAGAGAAATGCTGACAGCCTGGAACACTGTGGCGGCTGCACACGGCACTCCCATGCCCGCCGCGAGCAGCCTAGCCCCGCCTCAGACCCGCGAGAACCGCCCATCGGCACACGGCCCGCTGTGCGCCCGAGCCGTTTGGTGTAAAAACTGTCCAAAAGTGGTTTCGACCACTTAGGAACATCGTAGAGACTCGAAATAAAAAGGATTTTGTTGGAAAAGCGATTCTGAGGAAGGCTGTGTTAAAATTAATTTCGGGAAATGTCGTTTACCCCCCCCCAAATGGCTCCGAAGTACCCCCCCCCCACCCCCCCCCTAAAAAACCGTGTTCCGGGGGTTTTTCGAGAAAACAAACACACGGGGTATATAGAGGGGACTGAGACGAATCGAATGACGTGCTTTGCAAAGAAATCGGGGGCTCACAGCCCCCCCAGGAGAGGTTCAAAAGTCGGAGGACTGGTCACCTAACTCCCATTGAAGTCAATGGGGGAAAAATGAAAACTGTCAAAAAGGCTTAAAATGGTTCAAAAACCCACTGGGGCAGTAGATAATCATCCTATTTGAATTTTAAAAGTCTTAGTTTGGCGAAAAAATACCTTTTAATAATTGTTTTAGGGGTCAGAAAAATCAGCTCCGGCTGCCTGGTCACCTAGGGGAGATAGAAAATTTTTCTAAGTTTTTCACTCGGCCGCCTGGTCCCCTAACTCGAAAATTTTAAAGTGCTCCCATCGGTCCCGGGATAGGGTGGCTGATAGCTGGGAGCCCCCTGAGCACTGCCCCGGTGTTAGTTTTCGGAGAAATGCCCCCGTTGATTTGTTATGATTTTTTTTCCGCCGGCCGCCTGGTCGCCCTAATGCAAAGTCAATGGGAGTGAGGAGATAGAAAATTTTTCAAAGTTTTTCACTCGGCCGCCTGGTCCCCTAACTCGAAAATTTTAAAGTGCTCCCATCGGTCCCGGGATAGGGTGGCTGATAGCTGGGAGCCCCCTGAGCACTGCCCCGGTGTTAGTTTTCGGAGAAATGCCTCCGTTGATTTGTTATGATTGTTTTCCCGCCGGCCGCCTGGTCGCCCTAATGCAAAGTCAATGGGAGTGAGGAGATAGAACATTTTTCAAAGTTTTTCACCCGGCCCCAAACGGCTCCAAAACACACTGGGGCTGTGGCTGGGACTCTCACCAGGACTGCCCCCTACTTTATTTCTGGATTAAAAAGCATTCTATATTAATTTTTCGATTTTTGGGACCCGGGACGCCTGGTCACCTAACTCCCCTTCTATCCCTATGGGGGGGGGACGGGGACATCGAAAACGCTCCCATCGCCGCCGAGGCACGCTGCGGGGACTCTCCCTACCATCGCCCCATGCTTCCTTTGAAGAATATATGACGTTTTTCAATTTTCACCGACATTTGAAAATCAAAACTTCAGAACATTTCATAGTTATTCTCAATGGGTTGTCTAGGGGCACACATCTCTAAACTGGGGGAAATGCTCAAAATGATTAAAAAGAAAAACAATGCCCCCAGACCCGGGGGGCTGATAGCTGGGAGCCCCCTGAGCACAGCCCCGGTGTTAGTTTTCGGAGAAATGCCCCCGTTGATTTGTTATGATTTTTTTTCCGCCGGCCGCCTGGTCGCCCTAATGTAAAGTCAATGGGAGTGAGGAGATAGAATATTTTTCAAAGTTTTTCACTCGGCCGTCTGGTCCCCTGACTCGAAAATTTTAAAGTGCTCCCATCGGTCCCGGGATAGGGTGGCTGATAGCTGGGAGCCCCCTGAGCACTGCCCCGGTGTTAGTTTTCGGAGAAATGCCCCCGTTGATTTGTTATGATTTTTTTTCCGCCGGCCGCCTGGTCGCCCTAATGTAAAGTCAATGGGAGTGAGGAGATAGAATATTTTTCAAAGTTTTTCACTCGGCCGTCTGGTCCCCTGACTCGAAAATTTTAAAGTGCTCCCATCGGTCCCGGGATAGGGTGGCTGATAGCTGGGAGCCCCCTGAGCACTGCCCCGGTGTTAGTTTTCGGAGAAATGCCCCCGTTGATTTGTTATGATTTTTTTTCCGCCGGCCGCCTGGTCGCCCTAATGTAAAGTCAATGGGAGTGAGGAGATAGAATATTTTTCAAAGTTTTTCACTCGGCCGTCTGGTCCCCTGACTCGAAAATTTTAAAGTGCTCCCATCGGTCCCGGGATAGGGTGGCTGATAGCTGGGAGCCCCCTGAGCACTGCCCCGGTGTTAGTTTTCGGAGAAATGCCCCCGTTGATTTGTTATGATTTTTTTTCCGCCGGCCGCCTGGTCGCCCTAATGTAAAGTCAATGGGAGTGAGGAGATAGAATATTTTTCAAAGTTTTTCACTCGGCCGTCTGGTCCCCTGACTCGAAAATTTTAAAGTGCTCCCATCGGTCCCGGGATAGGGTGGCTGATAGCTGGGAGCCCCCTGAGCACTGCCCCGGTGTTAGTTTTCGGAGAAATGCCCCCGTTGATTTGTTATGATTTTTTTTCCGCCGGCCGCCTGGTCGCCCTAATGTAAAGTCAATGGGAGTGAGGAGATAGAATATTTTTCAAAGTTTTTCACTCGGCCGCCTGGTCCCCTAACTCGAAAATTTTAAAGTGCTCCCATCGGTCCCGGGATAGGGTGGCTGATAGCTGGGAGCCCCCTGAGCACTGCCCCGGTGTTAGTTTTCGGAGAAATGCCCCCGTTGATTTGTTATGATTTTTTTTCCGCCGGCCGCCTGGTCGCCCTAATGCAAAGTCAATGGGAGTGAGGAGATAGAAAATTTTTCAAAGTTTTTCACTCGGCCGCCTGGTCCCCTAACTCGAAAATTTTAAAGTGCTCCCATCGGTCCCGGGATAGGGTGGCTGATAGCTGGGAGCCCCCTGAGCACTGCCCCGGTGTTAGTTTTCGGAGAAATGCCTCCGTTGATTTGTTATGATTGTTTTCCCGCCGGCCGCCTGGTCGCCCTAATGCAAAGTCAATGGGAGTGAGGAGATAGAACATTTTTCAAAGTTTTTCACCCGGCCCCAAACGGCTCCAAAACACACTGGGGCTGTGGCTGGGACTCTCACCAGGACTGCCCCCTACTTTATTTCTGGATTAAAAAGCATTCTATATTAATTTTTCGATTTTTGGGACCCGGGACGCCTGGTCACCTAACTCCCCTTCTATCCCTATGGGGGGGGGACGGGGACATCGAAAACGCTCCCATCGCCGCCGAGGCACGCTGCGGGGACTCTCCCTACCATCGCCCCATGCTTCCTTTGAAGAATATATGACGTTTTTCAATTTTCACCGACATTTGAAAATCAAAACTTCAGAACATTTCATAGTTATTCTCAATGGGTTGTCTAGGGGCACACATCTCTAAACTGGGGGAAATGCTCAAAATGATTAAAAAGAAAAAC
Source organism: Amia ocellicauda (assembly GCF_036373705.1). Taxonomy (NCBI): domain Eukaryota; kingdom Metazoa; phylum Chordata; class Actinopteri; order Amiiformes; family Amiidae; genus Amia; species Amia ocellicauda. Next base: position 51,540 of record NW_027102792.1, on the reverse strand, counting down.
AATGCCCCCAGACCCGGGGGGCTGATAGCTGGGAGCCCCCTGAGCACAGCCCCGGTGTTAGTTTTCGGAGAAATGCCCCCGTTGATTTGTTATGATTTTTTTTCCGCCGGCCGCCTGGTCGCCCTAATGTAAAGTCAATGGGAGTGAGGAGATAGAATATTTTTCAAAGTTTTTCACTCGGCCGTCTGGTCCCCTGACTCGAAAATTTTAAAGTGCTCCCATCGGTCCCGGGATAGGGTGGCTGATAGCTGGGAGCCCCCTGAGCACTGCCCCGGTGTTAGTTTTCGGAGAAATGCCCCCGTTGATTTGTTATGATTTTTTTTCCGCCGGCCGCCTGGTCGCCCTAATGTAAAGTCAATGGGAGTGAGGAGATAGAATATTTTTCAAAGTTTTTCACTCGGCCGTCTGGTCCCCTGACTCGAAAATTTTAAAGTGCTCCCATCGGTCCCGGGATAGGGTGGCTGATAGCTGGGAGCCCCCTGAGCACTGCCCCGGTGTTAGTTTTCGGAGAAATGCCCCCGTTGATTTGTTATGATTTTTTTTCCGCCGGCCGCCTGGTCGCCCTAATGTAAAGTCAATGGGAGTGAGGAGATAGAATATTTTTCAAAGTTTTTCACTCGGCCGTCTGGTCCCCTGACTCGAAAATTTTAAAGTGCTCCCATCGGTCCCGGGATAGGGTGGCTGATAGCTGGGAGCCCCCTGAGCACTGCCCCGGTGTTAGTTTTCGGAGAAATGCCCCCGTTGATTTGTTATGATCCGTAGTTGCCGGCCGGCCGCCCGGCATTGCTCTATCGGATGGAGCGTGTGCTGGCTATGGGAGATTTAGCGATTTTCGGAACCGGCCCCGATCGCCCCCCAAACCGGGTGGCCACGAGGTGGGACCCCCCTGAGCACTGCCCCGGTGTTAGTTTTCCGAGAAATGCCCCCGTTGATTTGTTATGATCCGTAGTTGCCGGCCGGCCGCCCGGCATTGCTCTATCGGATGGAGCGTGGGCTGGCTATGGGAGATTTAGCGATTTTCGGAACCGGCCCCGATCGCCCCCCAAACCGGGTGGCCACGAGGTGGGACCCCCCTGAGCACTGCCCCGGTGTTAGTTTTCCGAGAAATGCCCCCGTTGATTTGTTATGATCCGTAGTTGCCGGCCGGCCGCCCGGCATTGCTCTATCGGATGGAGCGTGTGCTGGCTATGGGAGATTTAGCGATTTTCGGAACCGGCCCCGATCGCCCCCCAAACCGGGTGGCCACGAGGTGGGACCCCCCTGAGCACTGCCCCGGTGTTAGTTTTCCGAGAAATGCCCCCGTTGATTTGTTATGATCCGTAGTTGCCGGCCGGCCGCCCGGCATTGCTCTATCGGATGGAGCGTGGGCTGGCTATGGGAGATTTAGCGATTTTCGGAACCGGCCCCGATCGCCCCCCAAACCGGGTGGCCACGAGGTGGGACCCCCCTGAGCACTGCCCCGGTGTTAGTTTTCCGAGAAATGCCCCCGTTGATTTGTTATGATCCGTAGTTGCCGGCCGGCCGCCCGGCATTGCTCTATCGGATGGAGCGTGGGCTGGCTATGGGAGATTTAGCGATTTTCGGAACCGGCCCCGATCGCCCCCCAAACCGGGTGGCCACGAGGTGGGACCCCCCTGAGCACTGCCCCGGTGTTAGTTTTCCGAGAAATGCCCCCGTTGATTTGTTATGATCCGTAGTTGCCGGCCGGCCGCCCGGCATTGCTCTATCGGATGGAGCGTGGGCTGGCTATGGGAGATTTAGCGATTTTCGGAACCGGCCCCGATCGCCCCCCAAACCGGGTGGCCACGAGGTGGGACCCCCCTGAGCACTGCCCCGGTGTTAGTTTTCCGAGAAATGCCCCCGTTGATTTGTTATGATCCGTAGTTGCCGGCCGGCCGCCCGGCATTGCTCTATCGGATGGAGCGTGGGCTGGCTATGGGAGATTTAGCGATTTTCGGAACCGGCCCCGATCGCCCCCCAAACCGGGTGGCCACGAGGTGGGACCCCCCTGAGCACTGCCCCGGTGTTAGTTTTCCGAGAAATGCCCCCGTTGATTTGTTATGATCCGTAGTTGCCGGCCGGCCGCCCGGCATTGCTCTATCGGATGGAGCGTGGGCTGGCTATGGGAGATTTAGCGATTTTCGGAACCGGCCCCGATCGCCCCCCAAACCGGGTGGCCACGAGGTGGGACCCCCCTGAGCACTGCCCCGGTGTTAGTTTTCCGAGAAATGCCCCCGTTGATTTGTTATGATTATTTTTCGCCCAGGCGATGTGCCTTTTCATTTTGTTTTGCACTTTCCTTCATTCCTTGGTGCATGCTACCATCTAACGGACACATTTCGGTACTGCAGTTTGAAAGTAATTTCCCCGTCTAGGGATCTCTCAATGCCCTGGGCTGCGAAAGGAGGGCAAGGACACCCTATGTTCTCATGAGTGCAAAGCCCCCCCGGCTTCAAGGCATTCCAAAAGGAAAACCGGAGACACTGCTGCACACACACACACACACACACACACACACACACACACACACACACACACACACACACACACAGAGAGAGAGAGAGTAGTCACACAGTGGAATAAACTCCCCAGCGATGTGGTAGAAGCTGAAAGTTGGGGAACATTGTGATGGTCTATATTTCTTGGCAGATAATAAAAGATGCTCTTATCATGCCTCCGTTGATGTGTTATGATCCATAGGTTGCCGGCCGCCCGGCATTGCTCTGATCGGATGGACCGTGGGCTGCCTATGGCAGAGTATGGGCGATTCTTCAGCCGGCCCCGATGGCCCCCCAAACCGGGTGGCCACGAGGTGGGACCCCCCTGAGCACTGCCCCGGTGTTAGTTTTCCGAGAAATGCCCCCGTTGATTTGTTACGATTATTTTTGGCCCAGGCGATGTGCCTTTTCATTTTGTTTTGCACTTTCCTTCATTCCTTGGTGCATGCTGCCATCTAACGGACACATTTCGGTACTGCAGTTTGAAAGTAATTTCCCCGTCTAGGGATCTCTCTCTCGTCTAGGGACACTGCTGTACACACACACACACACACACACAGTGAGAGAGAGGGAGAGATAGAGAGAGGGAGAGATAGAGAGAGGGAGAGATAGAGAGAGAGAGGTGGAGAGGGAGAGAGAGGTGGAGATAGAGAGATGGAGATAGAGAGAGATGGAGATAGAGAGAGATGGAGATAGAGAGAGAGATGGTGATAGAGAGATAGAGATAGAGAGAGAGAGATGGTGATAGAGAGATGGAGATAGAGAGAGAGATGGTGATAGAGAGAGAGTCGTCACACTCTGGAACAAACTCCCCAGAAGCTGAAAGTTGGGGAACATTATGATGATCTTTATTTCTTGGCAGATAATAAATGATGATCTTACAGAGGGCGACTTACAACACCAGTGCAAACATACAGCGAAGTACAAGGCATCAATCACGACAGAATCCCTTGAGTTAAAGCAGCAGATTCAGAATAACACACGTCCAAACAGACTGGAGAGGACCCTAAAACGAGCACGAGAGGTGTCGAATATGTGGCCTCCTCTCGCTTGTAAACTCTCTCGTGTTCCTGTCGATGGGGTCGGCGGCTCGGGGCAGCGGCCTAGCAGCAGCAGGCAGGCAGGCTGACCTCCAGGGCAGGCAGGCAGGCAGGCAGGGCTGGAAGGCAGGCAGGCAGACCTCCAGGGCTGGAAGGCTGACCTCCAGGGCAGGCAGGCAGGGCTGTGTGGCTGGGGAGGGCAGGCTGGCAGGCTGGTAGGCCGTGCTGCCAGGGCTGGAAGGCTGACCTCCAGGGCAGGCAGGCAGGCAGGCAGGGCTGGAAGGCAGGCAGGCAGACCTCCAGGGCTGGAAGGCTGACCTCCAGGGCAGGCAGGCAGGGCTGTGTGGCTGGGGAGGGCAGGCTGGCAGGCTGGTAGGCCGTGCTGCCAGGGCTGGAAGGCTGACCTCCAGGGCAGGCAGGCAGGCAGGCAGGGCTGGAAGGCAGGCAGGCAGACCTCCAGGGCAGGCAGGCAGACCTCCAGGGCTAACAGGCAGGCAGGCAGACCTCCAGGGCTGGATAGCAGACCTCCAGGGCAGGCAGGCAGACCTCCAGGGCAGGCAGGCAGACCTCCAGGGCTGGATAGCAGACCTCCAGGGCTAACAGGCAGACCTCCAGGGCAGGCAGGCAGACCTCCAGGGCAGGCAGTGCTGCTACCAGGGCTGGATAGCAGACCTCCAGGGCAGGCAGGCAGACCTCCAGGGCTAACAGGCTGACCTCCAGGGCTAACAGGCAGGCAGGCAGACCTCCAGGGCTGGATAGCAGACCTCCAGGGCAGGCAGTGCTGCTACCAGGGCTGGATAGCAGACCTCCAGGGCTGGATAGCAGACCTCCAGGGCAGGCAGGCAGACCTCCAGGGCTGGATAGCAGACCTCCAGGGCTGGCAGTGCTGCTACCAGGGCAGGCAGGCAGACCTCCAGGGCTGGATAGCAGACCTCCAGGGCAGGCAGTGCTGCTACCAGGGCTGGATAGCAGACCTCCAGGGCTAACAGGCAGACCTCCAGGGCTGGATAGCAGACCTCCAGGGCAGGCAGTGCTGCTGCCAGGGCAGGCAGGCAGACCTCCAGGGCAGGCAGTGCTGCTACCAGGGCTAACAGGCAGGCAGGCAGACCTCCAGGGCTGGATAGCAGACCTCCAGGGCAGGCAGTGCTGCTACCAGGGCTGGATAGCAGACCTCCAGGGCTAACAGGCAGACCTCCAGGGCTGGAAGGCAGACCTCCAGGGCTAACAGGCTGACCTCCAGGGCAGGCAGGCAGACCTCCAGGGCAGGCAGTGCTGCTACCAGGGCTGGATAGCAGACCTCCAGGGCTGGCAGGCTGACCTCCAGGGCAGGCAGGCAGGCAGGCAGGCAGGCAGTGCTGCTACCAGGGCAGGCAGGCAGACCTCCAGGGCTAACAGGCTGACCTCCAGGGCTAACAGGCAGGCAGGCAGACCTCCAGGGCTGGATAGCAGACCTCCAGGGCTAACAGGCAGACCTCCAGGGCTGGATAGCAGACCTCCAGGGCTGGCAGGCAGACCTCCAGGGCTGGATAGCAGACCTCCAGGGCTAACAGGCAGGCAGGCAGACCTCCAGGGCAGGCAGGCAGACCTCCAGGGCAGGCCGGCAGACCTCCAGGGCAGGCAGTGCTGCTACCAGGGCAGGCAGGCAGACCTCCAGGGCTGGATAGCAGACCTCCAGGGCAGGCAGTGCTGCTACCAGGGCTGGATAGCAGACCTCCAGGGCTGGATAGCAGACCTCCAGGGCTAACAGGCAGACCTCCAGGGCTGGATAGCAGACCTCCAGGGCTGGCAGGCAGACCTCCAGGGCTGGATAGCAGACCTCCAGGGCTAACAGGCAGACCTCCAGGGCTGGATAGCAGACCTCCAGGGCTAACAGGCAGACCTCCAGGGCTGGATAGCAGACCTCCAGGGCAGGCAGTGCTGCTGCCAGGGCAGGCAGGCAGACCTCCAGGGCAGGCAGTGCTGCTACCAGGGCTAACAGGCAGGCAGGCAGACCTCCAGGGCTGGATAGCAGACCTCCAGGGCAGGCAGTGCTGCTACCAGGGCTGGATAGCAGACCTCCAGGGCTAACAGGCAGACCTCCAGGGCTGGAAGGCAGACCTCCAGGGCTAACAGGCTGACCTCCAGGGCAGGCAGGCAGACCTCCAGGGCAGGCAGTGCTGCTACCAGGGCTGGATAGCAGACCTCCAGGGCTGGCAGGCTGACCTCCAGGGCAGGCAGGCAGGCAGGCAGGCAGGCAGTGCTGCTACCAGGGCAGGCAGGCAGACCTCCAGGGCTAACAGGCTGACCTCCAGGGCTAACAGGCAGGCAGGCAGACCTCCAGGGCTGGATAGCAGACCTCCAGGGCTAACAGGCAGACCTCCAGGGCTGGATAGCAGACCTCCAGGGCTGGCAGGCAGACCTCCAGGGCTGGATAGCAGACCTCCAGGGCTAACAGGCAGGCAGGCAGACCTCCAGGGCAGGCAGGCAGACCTCCAGGGCAGGCCGGCAGACCTCCAGGGCAGGCAGTGCTGCTACCAGGGCAGGCAGGCAGACCTCCAGGGCTGGATAGCAGACCTCCAGGGCAGGCAGTGCTGCTACCAGGGCTGGATAGCAGACCTCCAGGGCTGGATAGCAGACCTCCAGGGCTAACAGGCAGACCTCCAGGGCTGGATAGCAGACCTCCAGGGCTGGCAGGCAGACCTCCAGGGCTGGATAGCAGACCTCCAGGGCTAACAGGCAGACCTCCAGGGCTGGATAGCAGACCTCCAGGGCTAACAGGCAGACCTCCAGGGCTGGATAGCAGACCTCCAGGGCAGGCAGTGCTGCTGCCAGGGCAGGCAGGCAGACCTCCAGGGCAGGCAGTGCTGCTACCAGGGCTAACAGGCAGGCAGGCAGACCTCCAGGGCTGGATAGCAGACCTCCAGGGCAGGCAGTGCTGCTACCAGGGCTGGATAGCAGACCTCCAGGGCTAACAGGCTGACCTCCAGGGCTAACAGGCAGACCTCCAGGGCAGGCAGGCAGAGCTCCAGGGCAGGCAGGCAGAGCTCCAGGGCAGGCAGGCAGACCTCCAGGGCAGGCAGGCAGACCTCCAGGGCAGGCAGGCAGACCTCCAGGGCTAACAGGCAGGCAGGCAGACCTCCAGGGCAGGCAGGCAGACCTCCAGGGCTAACAGGCAGACCTCCAGGGCAGGCAGGCAGACCTCCAGGGCAGGCAGGCAGACCTCCAGGGCTGGATAGCAGACCTCCAGGGCAGGCAGGCAGACCTCCAGGGCTGGATAGCAGACCTCCAGGGCTAACAGGCTGACCTCCAGGGCTAACAGGCAGGCAGGCAGACCTCCAGGGCAGGCAGGCAGGCAGGCAGGCAGGCAGGCAGGCAGACCTCCAGGGCTAACAGGCAGGCAGGCAGACCTCCAGGGCTGGATAGCAGACCTCCAGGGCAGGCAGGCAGACCTCCAGGGCAGGCAGGCAGACCTCCAGGGCAGGCAGTGCTGCTACCAGGGCTGGATAGCAGACCTCCAGGGCTGGATGGCAGGCAGGCAGACCTCCAGGGCAGGCAGGCAGACCTCCAGGGCAGGCAGTGCTGCTGCCAGGGCAGGCAGGCAGACCTCCAGGGCTGGATAGCAGACCTCCAGGGCTGGATAGCAGACCTCCAGGGCAGGCAGTGCTGCTGCCAGGGCAGGCAGGCAGACCTCCAGGGCAGGCAGTGCTGCTACCAGGGCTAACAGGCAGGCAGGCAGACCTCCAGGGCTGGATAGCTGACCTCCAGGGCAGGCAGTGCTGCTACCAGGGCTGGATAGCAGACCTCCAGGGCTAACAGGCAGACCTCCAGGGCAGGCAGGCAGACCTCCAGGGCTAACAGGCAGGCAGGCAGACCTCCAGGGCAGGCAGGCAGACCTCCAGGGCAGGCCGGCAGACCTCCAGGGCAGGCAGTGCTGCTACCAGGGCTGGATAGCAGACCTCCAGGGCTAACAGGCAGACCTCCAGGGCTGGAAGGCAGACCTCCAGGGCTGGCAGGCTGACCTCCAGGGCAGGCAGTGCTGCTGCCAGGGCAGGCAGGCAGACCTCCAGGGCTGGATAGCAGATCTCCAGGGCAGGCAGTGCTGCTACCAGGGCTGGATAGCAGACCTCCAGGGCTAACAGGCTGACCTCCAGGGCTAACAGGCAGGCAGGCAGACCTCCAGGGCAGGCAGGCAGACCTCCAGGGCTAACAGGCTGACCTCCAGGGCTGGATAGCAGACCTCCAGGGCTGGATAGCAGACCTCCAGGGCAGGCAGTGCTGCTGCCAGGGCAGGCAGGCAGACCTCCAGGGCTGGATAGCAGATCTCCAGGGCAGGCAGTGCTGCTACCAGGGCTGGATAGCAGACCTCCAGGGCTAACAGGCTGACCTCCAGGGCTAACAGGCAGGCAGGCAGACCTCCAGGGCAGGCAGTGCTGCTACCAGGGCAGGCAGTGCTGCTACCAGGGCTGGAAGGCAGACCTCCAGGGCTAACAGGCAGGCAGGCAGACCTCCAGGGCTGGAAGGCAGACCTCCAGGGCTGGATAGCTGACCTCCAGGGCTAACAGGCAGACCTCCAGGGCTAACAGGCTGACCTCCAGGGCTAACAGGCAGGCAGGCAGACCTCCAGGGCTGGATAGCAGACCTCCAGGGCTAACAGGCAGACCTCCAGGGCTGGAAGGCAGACCTCCAGGGCTGGCAGGCTGACCTCCAGGGCAGGCAGGCCGGGCCCCCGGTGCTGCATCTCGGCCGCTGCCTGGGGCGGACCGGCCCGGGTGCCCTTGCGCTTTTTCGACACCAGGGGGCAGTTGGGTGCCATTCCGTCCCTCGTGTGGCGAAATGGCGGTACTGCACCTCCGCCTTTTTGCTGGAGAAAGTCAGCAGTCGGGACAATGCGCCACACGGTCCGTCGGCAGGAGGCCCGGGCCCGGGCACAACTCCCCGGTGGGGACGGACGCCGGGCTGGAGCTTCCCTTCAGCACACACACTCACTCACTCACTCACTGACCGACCGACTGACTGCAGGAAAGGCTCCCGGCTCCCAGCGCTCAGTCAGCAGGGCTACACACCCCGGTGGGTGCGGGCTCCGGGCTGGAGCTCTCCTTCAGCACACACACTCACTCTCTGACCGACCGAACGACCGACGGCTCCCAGCGCTCAGCCTGCAGGGCTACACACCCCGGTGGGTGCGGGCTCCGGGCTGGAGCTCTCCTTCAGCACACACACTCACTCTCTGACCGACCGAACGACCGACGGCTCCCAGCGCTCAGCCTGCAGGGCTACACACCCCGGTGGGTGCGGGCTCCGGGCTGGAGCTCTCCTTCAGCACACACACTCACTCTCTGACCGACCGAACGACCGACGGCTCCCGGCGCTCAGCCTGCAGGGCTACACCTCCCCGGTGGGTGCGGGCTCCGCGCTGGAGCTTTCCTTCAGCACTCACTGACCGACGGCTCCCGGCGCTCAGCCTGCAGGGCTACACCTCCCCGGTGGGTGCGGGCTCCGCGCTGGAGCTTTCCTTCAGCACTC
>NW_027102792.1:10000-20000 GCF_036373705.1 Amia ocellicauda | reverse complement strand
TCGGTCCCGGGATAGGGTGGCTGATAGCTGGGAGCCCCCTGAGCACTGCCCCGGTGTTAGTTTTCGGAGAAATGCCCCCGTTGATTTGTTATGATTTTTTTTCCGCCGGCCGCCTGGTCGCCCTAATGCAAAGTCAATGGGAGTGAGGAGATAGAAAATTTTTCAAAGTTTTTCACTCGGCCGCCTGGTCCCCTAACTCGAAAATTTTAAAGTGCTCCCATCGGTCCCGGGATAGGGTGGCTGATAGCTGGGAGCCCCCTGAGCACTGCCCCGGTGTTAGTTTTCGGAGAAATGCCTCCGTTGATTTGTTATGATTGTTTTCCCGCCGGCCGCCTGGTCGCCCTAATGCAAAGTCAATGGGAGTGAGGAGATAGAACATTTTTCAAAGTTTTTCACCCGGCCCCAAACGGCTCCAAAACACACTGGGGCTGTGGCTGGGACTCTCACCAGGACTGCCCCCTACTTTATTTCTGGATTAAAAAGCATTCTATATTAATTTTTCGATTTTTGGGACCCGGGACGCCTGGTCACCTAACTCCCCTTCTATCCCTATGGGGGGGGGACGGGGACATCGAAAACGCTCCCATCGCCGCCGAGGCACGCTGCGGGGACTCTCCCTACCATCGCCCCATGCTTCCTTTGAAGAATATATGACGTTTTTCAATTTTCACCGACATTTGAAAATCAAAACTTCAGAACATTTCATAGTTATTCTCAATGGGTTGTCTAGGGGCACACATCTCTAAACTGGGGGAAATGCTCAAAATGATTAAAAAGAAAAACAATGCCCCCAGACCCGGGGGGCTGATAGCTGGGAGCCCCCTGAGCACAGCCCCGGTGTTAGTTTTCGGAGAAATGCCCCCGTTGATTTGTTATGATTTTTTTTCCGCCGGCCGCCTGGTCGCCCTAATGTAAAGTCAATGGGAGTGAGGAGATAGAATATTTTTCAAAGTTTTTCACTCGGCCGTCTGGTCCCCTGACTCGAAAATTTTAAAGTGCTCCCATCGGTCCCGGGATAGGGTGGCTGATAGCTGGGAGCCCCCTGAGCACTGCCCCGGTGTTAGTTTTCGGAGAAATGCCCCCGTTGATTTGTTATGATTTTTTTTCCGCCGGCCGCCTGGTCGCCCTAATGTAAAGTCAATGGGAGTGAGGAGATAGAATATTTTTCAAAGTTTTTCACTCGGCCGTCTGGTCCCCTGACTCGAAAATTTTAAAGTGCTCCCATCGGTCCCGGGATAGGGTGGCTGATAGCTGGGAGCCCCCTGAGCACTGCCCCGGTGTTAGTTTTCGGAGAAATGCCCCCGTTGATTTGTTATGATTTTTTTTCCGCCGGCCGCCTGGTCGCCCTAATGTAAAGTCAATGGGAGTGAGGAGATAGAATATTTTTCAAAGTTTTTCACTCGGCCGTCTGGTCCCCTGACTCGAAAATTTTAAAGTGCTCCCATCGGTCCCGGGATAGGGTGGCTGATAGCTGGGAGCCCCCTGAGCACTGCCCCGGTGTTAGTTTTCGGAGAAATGCCCCCGTTGATTTGTTATGATTTTTTTTCCGCCGGCCGCCTGGTCGCCCTAATGTAAAGTCAATGGGAGTGAGGAGATAGAATATTTTTCAAAGTTTTTCACTCGGCCGTCTGGTCCCCTGACTCGAAAATTTTAAAGTGCTCCCATCGGTCCCGGGATAGGGTGGCTGATAGCTGGGAGCCCCCTGAGCACTGCCCCGGTGTTAGTTTTCGGAGAAATGCCCCCGTTGATTTGTTATGATTTTTTTTCCGCCGGCCGCCTGGTCGCCCTAATGTAAAGTCAATGGGAGTGAGGAGATAGAATATTTTTCAAAGTTTTTCACTCGGCCGTCTGGTCCCCTGACTCGAAAATTTTAAAGTGCTCCCATCGGTCCCGGGATAGGGTGGCTGATAGCTGGGAGCCCCCTGAGCACTGCCCCGGTGTTAGTTTTCCGAGAAATGCCCCCGTTGATTTGTTATGATTTTTTTTCCGCCGGCCGCCTGGTCGCCCTAATGTAAAGTCAATGGGAGTGAGGAGATAGAATATTTTTCAAAGTTTTTCACTCGGCCGTCTGGTCCCCTGACTCGAAAATTTTAAAGTGCTCCCATCGGTCCCGGGATAGGGTGGCTGATAGCTGGGAGCCCCCTGAGCACTGCCCCGGTGTTAGTTTTCCGAGAAATGCCCCCGTTGATTTGTTATGATTTTTTTTCCGCCGGCCGCCTGGTCGCCCTAATGTAAAGTCAATGGGAGTGAGGAGATAGAATATTTTTCAAAGTTTTTCACTCGGCCGTCTGGTCCCCTGACTCGAAAATTTTAAAGTGCTCCCATCGGTCCCAGACCCGGGTGGCCACGAGGTGGGACCCCCCTGAGCACTGCCCCGGTGTTAGTTTTCCGAGAAATGCCCCCGTTGATTTGTTATGATCCGTAGTTGCCGGCCGGCCGCCCGGCATTGCTCTATCGGATGGAGCGTGTGCTGGCTATGGGAGATTTAGCGATTTTCGGAACCGGCCCCGATCGCCCCCCAAACCGGGTGGCCACGAGGTGGGACCCCCCTGAGCACTGCCCCGGTGTTAGTTTTCCGAGAAATGCCCCCGTTGATTTGTTATGATCCGTAGTTGCCGGCCGGCCGCCCGGCATTGCTCTATCGGATGGAGCGTGGGCTGGCTATGGGAGATTTAGCGATTTTCGGAACCGGCCCCGATCGCCCCCCAAACCGGGTGGCCACGAGGTGGGACCCCCCTGAGCACTGCCCCGGTGTTAGTTTTCCGAGAAATGCCCCCGTTGATTTGTTATGATCCGTAGTTGCCGGCCGGCCGCCCGGCATTGCTCTATCGGATGGAGCGTGTGCTGGCTATGGGAGATTTAGCGATTTTCGGAACCGGCCCCGATCGCCCCCCAAACCGGGTGGCCACGAGGTGGGACCCCCCTGAGCACTGCCCCGGTGTTAGTTTTCCGAGAAATGCCCCCGTTGATTTGTTATGATCCGTAGTTGCCGGCCGGCCGCCCGGCATTGCTCTATCGGATGGAGCGTGGGCTGGCTATGGGAGATTTAGCGATTTTCGGAACCGGCCCCGATCGCCCCCCAAACCGGGTGGCCACGAGGTGGGACCCCCCTGAGCACTGCCCCGGTGTTAGTTTTCCGAGAAATGCCCCCGTTGATTTGTTATGATCCGTAGTTGCCGGCCGGCCGCCCGGCATTGCTCTATCGGATGGAGCGTGGGCTGGCTATGGGAGATTTAGCGATTTTCGGAACCGGCCCCGATCGCCCCCCAAACCGGGTGGCCACGAGGTGGGACCCCCCTGAGCACTGCCCCGGTGTTAGTTTTCCGAGAAATGCCCCCGTTGATTTGTTATGATCCGTAGTTGCCGGCCGGCCGCCCGGCATTGCTCTATCGGATGGAGCGTGGGCTGGCTATGGGAGATTTAGCGATTTTCGGAACCGGCCCCGATCGCCCCCCAAACCGGGTGGCCACGAGGTGGGACCCCCCTGAGCACTGCCCCGGTGTTAGTTTTCCGAGAAATGCCCCCGTTGATTTGTTATGATTATTTTTCGCCCAGGCGATGTGCCTTTTCATTTTGTTTTGCACTTTCCTTCATTCCTTGGTGCATGCTACCATCTAACGGACACATTTCGGTACTGCAGTTTGAAAGTAATTTCCCCGTCTAGGGATCTCTCAATGCCCTGGGCTGCGAAAGGAGGGCAAGGACACCCTATGTTCTCATGAGTGCAAAGCCCCCCCGGCTTCAAGGCATTCCAAAAGGAAAACCGGAGACACTGCTGCACACACACACACACACACACACACACACACACACACACACACACACACACACACACACACAGAGAGAGAGAGAGTAGTCACACAGTGGAATAAACTCCCCAGCGATGTGGTAGAAGCTGAAAGTTGGGGAACATTGTGATGGTCTATATTTCTTGGCAGATAATAAAAGATGCTCTTATCATGCCTCCGTTGATGTGTTATGATCCATAGGTTGCCGGCCGCCCGGCATTGCTCTGATCGGATGGACCGTGGGCTGCCTATGGCAGAGTATGGGCGATTCTTCAGCCGGCCCCGATGGCCCCCCAAACCGGGTGGCCACGAGGTGGGACCCCCCTGAGCACTGCCCCGGTGTTAGTTTTCCGAGAAATGCCCCCGTTGATTTGTTACGATTATTTTTGGCCCAGGCGATGTGCCTTTTCATTTTGTTTTGCACTTTCCTTCATTCCTTGGTGCATGCTGCCATCTAACGGACACATTTCGGTACTGCAGTTTGAAAGTAATTTCCCCGTCTAGGGATCTCTCTCTCGTCTAGGGACACTGCTGTACACACACACACACACACACACAGTGAGAGAGAGGGAGAGATAGAGAGAGGGAGAGATAGAGAGAGGGAGAGATAGAGAGAGAGAGGTGGAGAGGGAGAGAGAGGTGGAGATAGAGAGATGGAGATAGAGAGAGATGGAGATAGAGAGAGATGGAGATAGAGAGAGAGATGGTGATAGAGAGATAGAGATAGAGAGAGAGAGATGGTGATAGAGAGATGGAGATAGAGAGAGAGATGGTGATAGAGAGAGAGTCGTCACACTCTGGAACAAACTCCCCAGAAGCTGAAAGTTGGGGAACATTATGATGATCTTTATTTCTTGGCAGATAATAAATGATGATCTTACAGAGGGCGACTTACAACACCAGTGCAAACATACAGCGAAGTACAAGGCATCAATCACGACAGAATCCCTTGAGTTAAAGCAGCAGATTCAGAATAACACACGTCCAAACAGACTGGAGAGGACCCTAAAACGAGCACGAGAGGTGTCGAATATGTGGCCTCCTCTCGCTTGTAAACTCTCTCGTGTTCCTGTCGATGGGGTCGGCGGCTCGGGGCAGCGGCCTAGCAGCAGCAGGCAGGCAGGCTGACCTCCAGGGCAGGCAGGCAGGCAGGCAGGGCTGGAAGGCAGGCAGGCAGACCTCCAGGGCTGGAAGGCTGACCTCCAGGGCAGGCAGGCAGGGCTGTGTGGCTGGGGAGGGCAGGCTGGCAGGCTGGTAGGCCGTGCTGCCAGGGCTGGAAGGCTGACCTCCAGGGCAGGCAGGCAGGCAGGCAGGGCTGGAAGGCAGGCAGGCAGACCTCCAGGGCTGGAAGGCTGACCTCCAGGGCAGGCAGGCAGGGCTGTGTGGCTGGGGAGGGCAGGCTGGCAGGCTGGTAGGCCGTGCTGCCAGGGCTGGAAGGCTGACCTCCAGGGCAGGCAGGCAGGCAGGCAGGGCTGGAAGGCAGGCAGGCAGACCTCCAGGGCAGGCAGGCAGACCTCCAGGGCTAACAGGCAGGCAGGCAGACCTCCAGGGCTGGATAGCAGACCTCCAGGGCAGGCAGGCAGACCTCCAGGGCAGGCAGGCAGACCTCCAGGGCTGGATAGCAGACCTCCAGGGCTAACAGGCAGACCTCCAGGGCAGGCAGGCAGACCTCCAGGGCAGGCAGTGCTGCTACCAGGGCTGGATAGCAGACCTCCAGGGCAGGCAGGCAGACCTCCAGGGCTAACAGGCTGACCTCCAGGGCTAACAGGCAGGCAGGCAGACCTCCAGGGCTGGATAGCAGACCTCCAGGGCAGGCAGTGCTGCTACCAGGGCTGGATAGCAGACCTCCAGGGCTGGATAGCAGACCTCCAGGGCAGGCAGGCAGACCTCCAGGGCTGGATAGCAGACCTCCAGGGCTGGCAGTGCTGCTACCAGGGCAGGCAGGCAGACCTCCAGGGCTGGATAGCAGACCTCCAGGGCAGGCAGTGCTGCTACCAGGGCTGGATAGCAGACCTCCAGGGCTAACAGGCAGACCTCCAGGGCTGGATAGCAGACCTCCAGGGCAGGCAGTGCTGCTGCCAGGGCAGGCAGGCAGACCTCCAGGGCAGGCAGTGCTGCTACCAGGGCTAACAGGCAGGCAGGCAGACCTCCAGGGCTGGATAGCAGACCTCCAGGGCAGGCAGTGCTGCTACCAGGGCTGGATAGCAGACCTCCAGGGCTAACAGGCAGACCTCCAGGGCTGGAAGGCAGACCTCCAGGGCTAACAGGCTGACCTCCAGGGCAGGCAGGCAGACCTCCAGGGCAGGCAGTGCTGCTACCAGGGCTGGATAGCAGACCTCCAGGGCTGGCAGGCTGACCTCCAGGGCAGGCAGGCAGGCAGGCAGGCAGGCAGTGCTGCTACCAGGGCAGGCAGGCAGACCTCCAGGGCTAACAGGCTGACCTCCAGGGCTAACAGGCAGGCAGGCAGACCTCCAGGGCTGGATAGCAGACCTCCAGGGCTAACAGGCAGACCTCCAGGGCTGGATAGCAGACCTCCAGGGCTGGCAGGCAGACCTCCAGGGCTGGATAGCAGACCTCCAGGGCTAACAGGCAGGCAGGCAGACCTCCAGGGCAGGCAGGCAGACCTCCAGGGCAGGCCGGCAGACCTCCAGGGCAGGCAGTGCTGCTACCAGGGCAGGCAGGCAGACCTCCAGGGCTGGATAGCAGACCTCCAGGGCAGGCAGTGCTGCTACCAGGGCTGGATAGCAGACCTCCAGGGCTGGATAGCAGACCTCCAGGGCTAACAGGCAGACCTCCAGGGCTGGATAGCAGACCTCCAGGGCTGGCAGGCAGACCTCCAGGGCTGGATAGCAGACCTCCAGGGCTAACAGGCAGACCTCCAGGGCTGGATAGCAGACCTCCAGGGCTAACAGGCAGACCTCCAGGGCTGGATAGCAGACCTCCAGGGCAGGCAGTGCTGCTGCCAGGGCAGGCAGGCAGACCTCCAGGGCAGGCAGTGCTGCTACCAGGGCTAACAGGCAGGCAGGCAGACCTCCAGGGCTGGATAGCAGACCTCCAGGGCAGGCAGTGCTGCTACCAGGGCTGGATAGCAGACCTCCAGGGCTAACAGGCAGACCTCCAGGGCTGGAAGGCAGACCTCCAGGGCTAACAGGCTGACCTCCAGGGCAGGCAGGCAGACCTCCAGGGCAGGCAGTGCTGCTACCAGGGCTGGATAGCAGACCTCCAGGGCTGGCAGGCTGACCTCCAGGGCAGGCAGGCAGGCAGGCAGGCAGGCAGTGCTGCTACCAGGGCAGGCAGGCAGACCTCCAGGGCTAACAGGCTGACCTCCAGGGCTAACAGGCAGGCAGGCAGACCTCCAGGGCTGGATAGCAGACCTCCAGGGCTAACAGGCAGACCTCCAGGGCTGGATAGCAGACCTCCAGGGCTGGCAGGCAGACCTCCAGGGCTGGATAGCAGACCTCCAGGGCTAACAGGCAGGCAGGCAGACCTCCAGGGCAGGCAGGCAGACCTCCAGGGCAGGCCGGCAGACCTCCAGGGCAGGCAGTGCTGCTACCAGGGCAGGCAGGCAGACCTCCAGGGCTGGATAGCAGACCTCCAGGGCAGGCAGTGCTGCTACCAGGGCTGGATAGCAGACCTCCAGGGCTGGATAGCAGACCTCCAGGGCTAACAGGCAGACCTCCAGGGCTGGATAGCAGACCTCCAGGGCTGGCAGGCAGACCTCCAGGGCTGGATAGCAGACCTCCAGGGCTAACAGGCAGACCTCCAGGGCTGGATAGCAGACCTCCAGGGCTAACAGGCAGACCTCCAGGGCTGGATAGCAGACCTCCAGGGCAGGCAGGCAGACCTCCAGGGCTGGATAGCAGACCTCCAGGGCTAACAGGCTGACCTCCAGGGCTAACAGGCAGACCTCCAGGGCAGGCAGGCAGAGCTCCAGGGCAGGCAGGCAGAGCTCCAGGGCAGGCAGGCAGACCTCCAGGGCTGGATAGCAGACCTCCAGGGCAGGCAGGCAGACCTCCAGGGCTGGATAGCAGACCTCCAGGGCTAACAGGCTGACCTCCAGGGCTAACAGGCAGGCAGGCAGACCTCCAGGGCAGGCAGGCAGGCAGGCAGGCAGGCAGGCAGGCAGACCTCCAGGGCTAACAGGCAGGCAGGCAGACCTCCAGGGCTGGATAGCAGACCTCCAGGGCAGGCAGGCAGACCTCCAGGGCAGGCAGGCAGACCTCCAGGGCAGGCAGTGCTGCTACCAGGGCTGGATAGCAGACCTCCAGGGCTGGATGGCAGGCAGGCAGACCTCCAGGGCAGGCAGGCAGACCTCCAGGGCAGGCAGTGCTGCTGCCAGGGCAGGCAGGCAGACCTCCAGGGCTGGATAGCAGACCTCCAGGGCTGGATAGCAGACCTCCAGGGCAGGCAGTGCTGCTGCCAGGGCAGGCAGGCAGACCTCCAGGGCAGGCAGTGCTGCTACCAGGGCTAACAGGCAGGCAGGCAGACCTCCAGGGCTGGATAGCTGACCTCCAGGGCAGGCAGTGCTGCTACCAGGGCTGGATAGCAGACCTCCAGGGCTAACAGGCAGACCTCCAGGGCAGGCAGGCAGACCTCCAGGGCTAACAGGCAGGCAGGCAGACCTCCAGGGCAGGCAGGCAGACCTCCAGGGCAGGCCGGCAGACCTCCAGGGCAGGCAGTGCTGCTACCAGGGCTGGATAGCAGACCTCCAGGGCTAACAGGCAGACCTCCAGGGCTGGAAGGCAGACCTCCAGGGCTGGCAGGCTGACCTCCAGGGCAGGCAGTGCTGCTGCCAGGGCAGGCAGGCAGACCTCCAGGGCTGGATAGCAGATCTCCAGGGCAGGCAGTGCTGCTACCAGGGCTGGATAGCAGACCTCCAGGGCTAACAGGCTGACCTCCAGGGCTAACAGGCAGGCAGGCAGACCTCCAGGGCAGGCAGGCAGACCTCCAGGGCTAACAGGCTGACCTCCAGGGCTGGATAGCAGACCTCCAGGGCTGGATAGCAGACCTCCAGGGCAGGCAGTGCTGCTGCCAGGGCAGGCAGGCAGACCTCCAGGGCTGGATAGCAGATCTCCAGGGCAGGCAGTGCTGCTACCAGGGCTGGATAGCAGACCTCCAGGGCTAACAGGCAGGCAGGCAGACCTCCAGGGCTGGATAGCAGACCTCCAGGGCTGGATAGCAGACCTCCAGGGCAGGCAGTGCTGCTGCCAGGGCAGGCAGGCAGACCTCCAGGGCAGGCAGTGCTGCTACCAGGGCTAACAGGCAGGCAGGCAGACCTCCAGGGCTGGATAGCAGACCTCCAGGGCAGGCAGGCAGACCTCCAGGGCTGGAAGGCAGACCTCCAGGGCTGGCAGGCTGACCTCCAGGGCAGGCAGGCCGGGCCCCCGGTGCTGCATCTCGGCCGCTGCCTGGGGCGGACCGGCCCGGGTGCCCTTGCGCTTTTTCGACACCAGGGGGCAGTTGGGTGCCATTCCGTCCCTCGTGTGGCGAAATGGCGGTACTGCACCTCCGCCTTTTTGCTGGAGAAAGTCAGCAGTCGGGACAATGCGCCACACGGTCCGTCGGCAGGAGGCCCGGGCCCGGGCACAACTCCCCGGTGGGGACGGACGCCGGGCTGGAGCTTCCCTTCAGCACACACACTCACTCACTCACTCACTGACCGACCGACTGACTGCAGGAAAGGCTCCCGGCTCCCAGCGCTCAGTCAGCAGGGCTACACACCCCGGTGGGTGCGGGCTCCGGGCTGGAGCTCTCCTTCAGCACACACACTCACTCTCTGACCGACCGAACGACCGACGGCTCCCAGCGCTCAGCCTGCAGGGCTACACACCCCGGTGGGTGCGGGCTCCGGGCTGGAGCTCTCCTTCAGCACACACACTCACTCTCTGACCGACCGAACGACCGACGGCTCCCAGCGCTCAGCCTGCAGGGCTACACACCCCGGTGGGTGCGGGCTCCGGGCTGGAGCTCTCCTTCAGCACACACACTCACTCTCTGACCGACCGAACGACCGACGGCTCCCGGCGCTCAGCCTGCAGGGCTACACCTCCCCGGTGGGTGCGGGCTCCGCGCTGGAGCTTTCCTTCAGCACTCACTGACCGACGGCTCCCGGCGCTCAGCCTGCAGGGCTACACCTCCCCGGTGGGTGCGGGCTCCGCGCTGGAGCTTTCCTTCAGCACTCACTGACCGACGGCTCCCGGCGCTCAGCCTGC